>NC_048597.1:151024974-151197474 GCF_003668045.3 Cricetulus griseus | reverse complement strand
TGTAAAAAATACAACAAAAAACTTTTATTACATGTCTTTTTGCTGTCTAAAGAAATATTTAGTGGGATTATCTATTGCCTATGTTTTTCTGGTTGTAGAAATCCACACAAAATTCCACCACCAATAACACCTCCAAAACAAACAAGAATGAACAATCAATGATCATTAATATGCTTCAATATTGATGGTCTTAACTCACCTATAAAAGACACAGGCTATCAGAATGGATTAGGAGACAAAATGCATCCTTCTGATGCATACAAGAAACACACTGTAACTTCAAAGACACATGGTACTTCAGAGTAAAGGGTTGGGAAAAGATTTTCCAATCAAATGGACCCAAGAAACAAGCAGGGGTAGCAATTTTAATAACTAACAAATTAGATGTTAAAAAAACTAACCAAAAGAAATGATAGAGGTCACTTCCTACTCATCACAGGAGAAATCCATCAAGATGAAGTGTCAATTCTGCACATCTATGCCAAAATATAAAGGCTTCTATGTTCATAAAAAGAACATTACTAAAACTCAAATCATACATAAAATGTCACACACTTATAGTGGAAAAACAAAAGACCTAGGATAGCCAAAAGAACCCTGTACAATAATGGAACTTGTGGAGACATCACCATTCTTGACTTCAAGTTCTATTGTAGAGCTATAGTTCTAAAAACAGCTTGGTATTGGCACAAAAATAGACAGGAAGACCAATAGAATTGAATTAAAACCCTGATATTAACCCATACACTTACAAACACTTGATATTTGACAAAGA
Organism: Cricetulus griseus; assembly: GCF_003668045.3. NCBI lineage: Eukaryota > Metazoa > Chordata > Mammalia > Rodentia > Cricetidae > Cricetulus > Cricetulus griseus. The sequence continues at coordinate 151,196,699 of NC_048597.1, read as the reverse complement.
AGCTAAAGTTATACAATGGAATAAGGAAAATACCTTCAACAAATGGTGCTGGCATAAGTGGATGCTGGCATGTAGAAGACTGCAGATAGATCCATATCTATTGCCATGCACAAAACTTAATTCCACACGGATCAAAGACCTCAACATAAATACAGCCACACTGAACCTATTAGAAGAGAAAGTAGGAAGTACCCTTGAACAAATTGGTACAGGAGACTGTTTCCTGAACATCACACCAGTATCACAGACGTTGAGATCACCAATTAATAAATGGGACCTCCTGAAACTGCGAAGCTTCTGTAAGGCAAAGGACACTCTTAAGGGTTACCATGTGTGCTCAAAGAGGAACTGTAGCCCATGATGGTAAGACTTCTTTGTTCAGGTAAACACCAGAGCAAAACGCAAGCCAGAGCAAGCTCACAGGAAGCAAGCTAGCACGACCAGAGAGAAGGGGTCAAGGTCTCCACATACAGCCTTTAAGAACCTTCCCTTATGTCACCACGACTTCCCTTCACCCTGCCCTCATGGGTGAGTCCCGGGTCCACCTGGCACTTGTTCAGGTTGCCTGGGGCAGGGCTAGGGTGTCTCCCTACAGGACACAGTCAGCAACACAAAATGGCAGCCCACAGAATGGGAAAAGATATTCACTAACCCCACATCTGACAGAGGGCTGACCTCCACAATTTACAAAGAACTCAAGAAGCTAGTCTCCAAAAAACTAAACAATCCAATTAAAAAGTGGGGTGCAAGCCAGTCACAGCCTGCTTGGAGAGCTCAGGTCAGTGAGAGACCTTAACTTTTTTTTTCTTTTTGTTTGCTTGCTTTTCCAGACAGGGTTTCTCTGTGGCTTTGGAAGCTGTCCTCTTATAGACCAGGCTGGTCTCCAACTCACAGAGATCCACTTGCCTCTGCCTCCCGAGTGCTGGGACTAAAGGCGTGCACCACCACCCAAATAGTGCATGTTCATACAACAAGGACATATGTTCAACCATGTTCATAGCAGCATTGTTTGTAATAGTCAGAACCTGGAAGCAACCTAGATGCCCTTCAACTGAAGAATGGATTGAGAAAATGTGGTACATTTATACAATGGAGTACTACTCAGCAGAAAAAAGCAATGGAATCTTGAAATTCGCAGGCAAATGGATGGAACTAGAAGAAACCATCCTGAGTGAGGTAACCCAGTCACAAAAAGACAAACATGGTATGTACTCACTCATATATGAATTTTAGACATAGAGCAAAGGATTACCAGCCTATAATCCTCTTCACTAAAGAAAATAGGAAACATGAAGGACTCTAAGGGATAAATGGTCCCCAGGAATGGGAAGTGGCATGAACTCCTGAACTAATTGGGGGCATGAGGGTAGGGGGGAGGGAGATGCTACAATAAGAGCAAGTGAAGAGGAGTAGAGGAGAGGAAATGGAGGAGCAGAAATACTGAGTTGGGGGAAGAATAGAGGAGAGAGAGCAGGATGATAGATACCATATCAGAGGGAGCCAGTATAGGTCCAAGAAGAGATCTGGAACCAGGGAGATCTCCAGAGACTTATAAGGATGACACGATCTGACAATCCAGGCAATGGTAGAGAGGATAACCTAAAAGCCCTTCCCCTAAAATGAGATTGGTGACTTCTCTTTATGCCATCCTAGAGCCCTCATCCAGTGGCTGGTGGAAGCAGAGACAGACATCCACAGATATACACTGAGCTGAAATCGGGAATTTAGTTGAAGAGAGGGAGGAATGAAGAGCGAAGGGGTCTGTACCAGGTTGGAGAAAAAACCCACAGGAACAGTTGGCCTGAACAAGGGAGAGCGCATCGACCCCAGATGTTGTCAGGGAGGCCAGTACAAGACTGATCCAGACCCCTGAATATGGATGTCAATAAGGAGGCCTCTGCACTCCAGGGAGCCTCTGGTGGTGGATTAGTATTTTTCCCTGGTGCAAGAAGGGACTTTGAGAGCCCATCCCATGTGAAGGGTTACACTCTGGCCCTGGACACATGGGGAAGGGCCCAGGACCAGCACAGGAAGATTTGGTGGACTTTGCAGAGCCCCCATTGAGGGCCCTACCCTGCCTGGGGAGTGGTGGGTGGATGGGGTGGGGGGTAGGTTGGGGTGGGGGAGGACAGATGGGGGTGAGGGGAAGGAGAGGGAGAAGGGACTTACATGTGAAACAAGCTTGTTCCCTAACTAGAACTAATAAATAAATAAAAAAGTTGGGTACAGAATTAAATAGAAAATTCTCAATAGAGAAATCTAAAATGGCTAAAAGACACATAATAAATTGTTCAACATCTTTAGCCATCATGGAAATGCAAATCAAAACAACTCTGAGAAACCATTTTACTCCTATCAGAATGGCAATAATAATAATAATAATAATAATAATAATAATAATAATAATATGACATTTTATGCTGGAGAGGATGGGGAGAAAGGGGAACACTCCTCCACTGCTGGTGGGAGTGCCAACTCATACAGCCACTTGGGACTCAGTATGGCACTTCATCAGGAAAATGGGAATCAGTCTACCAAAAGATTCAGCATTTCCACTCTTAGTCATATACCCCAAACAAGCACATTCATACAACAAGCACATCTGTTCAATGATGTTCATCGCAGCATTATTTGTAATAGCCAGAAACTGGAAGCAACCTAGATGCCCCTCAAGTGAAGAATGGATAGAGAAAATGTGGTACATTTACACAATGGGGTACTACTTAGCAGAAAAAAGCAATATAATCTTGAAATTCACAGGCAAATGGATGGACCTAGAGGAAACCATTCTGAGCGAGGTAACCCAGTTACAAAAGGACAAACATGCCTTCATCCAGCAGCTGGTGGAAGTAGAAGCAGACACCCTCAGCTAAGCACTGAACTGAACTGGAATCCAGTTGCAGAGGAGGACTGATGATCAAATGACTCCAGACCAGGCTGGTAAAACCCAGAGAAACAACTGACCTGAACAAGGGGAAGCTCTTGGTCCCCATACTGATCGCTGGGAAACCAGCATGGGACTGATCCAGACACCATGAACGTGGATGTCAGTGAGGAGACCTCAGAAATCTATGAGGCTTCTTGTACTAGATCAGTATTTATTCCTAGCATATTTATGGACTTTGGGAGCCCATTCACATAGAGGGATGCTCCCTCAGCCTAGATACACCAGGGTGGGCCTAGAACCTATCCCAGAGGATATGACAGACTCTTAAGACTCCCTGTGGAAGGCCATGGGGAGCACACTCCATGGGGAGCAGAAAATGTATGTGATAGGTAGGGATTTATTTGGGGTGGTGGCACAGGACGAGGGGATGGAGAGAGAACTGAGATTGTAATGTACAACAATCTTTTTATGATTCAAATAAAAATTGAAAAAAAACTTAAGTCCAAGTGGATTAAAACTGCAACTTAAATACTGCCACACTGAACCTATTAGACAAGAATGTAGGTGGTAACCTCAAACAAATTGGTACAGAAGACTGCATTCTGGGCATAATACCAGTAGCACAGACACTGAGATCAACAATTAATAAGGGGGAACTCATGAAACTGAGAAGCTTCAGTTTGTTACAAAATATCCAAAGCATGAAGAAGCTAGTGTCCAAAACACCAACTAATTCAATTAAAAAGTGGGGTACAGAACTAAATAGACAATTCTCAATAGAGGAATCAAAAATGGCAGAAGAAACATAAGAAAGTGCCCAACATCCTTAGCCATCAGGGAAATTCAAATCAAAACAACTCTGAGATACCATCTTACACCTGTCAGAATGGCTAAAATAAAAAATAAAAATAAAAAAATAAAAAAACAATGACAGTTTATGCTGGAGAGGATGTGGAGAAAGGGGATCACTCCTCCAATGCTGGTGAGAGTGCCAACTCATACAGCCACTTTGGAAATCTGTATGGTGTTTCCTTGGAAAAATGGGAATCAGTCTACCACAAGATCCAGCAATTCCACTCTTCAGCATATACCCAAAAGATGCAATTCATACAACAAGGACATCTGTTCAACAGTGTTCATAGCAGCACTATCTGTAATAGCCAGAACCTGGAAGCAAGCTAGATGCCCCTCAACTAAAGAATGGATAGAGAAAATGTGGTTCATTTACACAATGGAGTACTACTCAGTGAGGGGGCAGGGGGGGGATGAAATCTTGAAATTTGCACACAAATGGATGGAACTTTAAGAAACAATTCAGAGTGAGGTAACCCAGTTGTAAAAGACAAACATGGTATGTACTCACTCATACATGGATTTTAGACATGGAGCAGGGGATTACCAGCCTACAATCTACACCAACAGAGAAGCTAGGAATCAGGGAGGGCCTAGGAGAGACTCACATAATCTCCTGAAGAAGGGAAAATGGACAAGTTCTCCTAAGCTAATTGGGATTAGGAGGGGAGGGGAGAGGAAGTTAGAAGAAAGAGAACGGGAGAAACTGAGGGGAGAAGACAACTTGAGGATGCAAGTTCTATTCAGGTGAGGAATGGAGGAGTCCAAGAAAAAGGATACCAGCATAGCCATTATAACTTTAAAGAGAAATCTGGCACTAGGGAAATGTCCAGAGACCTACAAGTTTGACCCCAACAACAATCTAAGCAATAGTTGAGAGACTACTTTAAAAGCCCTTCTCTGATAATGAGATTGATGATTACGTTATATGCCATCTTAGTGCCTTCATCCAGTAACTGATGGAAGCAGATGCAAACACCTACAGCTGAACACTGAATTGAACTTTGGAATCCAGATGCAGAGAAGGAGGAATAATGAGCAAAGGACTCCAGACCAGGCTGGTGAAACCCACAGAAACAGCTGACCTGAACAAGGTCAGACTGATAGCTGGGAAACCATCATAGTACTGTTCCAGACCCTGTTAAAGATGAAGTCAGTTTGGAGGTCTGGACAATATATGGGGCCACTGTAGTGGATCAATATTTATCCCTAGTTAACAGATGAACTTTGGGTGCCCTCTCCACATAGAGGGATACTCTCTCAGCGTAGACACACTGTGGAGGGTTTAGGCCCTGCTCCAAATGATATGACAGACTTTGAAGATCTCCCATGGCAGGCCTCACCCTTCCTGGGTAGCAGAAAAGGGTAGGGAAGGGAGTTGGTGGGGGTCAGGGGAGGAGGGAAGTGAGAGGGAACTGAGATTGACATGTAAAAGAAGCTTGTTTCTAATTTAAATAAAAAATAAAAAATAAAATTTCAGTGTACTTGACAGGGCACTCACTTTTTTTCCTATTCCATATAGCCTCTGTCATCATTTGTTCGTGGCTTTGTTTAAGCTCTATCTCCAAGGTTCAGTGACAGTTGAAAACTGGGAGTCATCTTGGTAAACTATGTAATGAGTGAGAATAGAAGATAAATCACCTGGAAAGCCTGAGGACTGAGCCATGGATTGGTACTGTTTTTGTTGGATTGTACAGTAAAGATTCACATAAATATTTTGGAATTTCTGTAGGAATTTTATAGGGATGAAAACGGTCAATTTGTGCCTCCTTATTCTCGCTTATTTGCTTTCATGGATAACTTCTTTATTGCCAGTCTATTCTGGGATAAGGAAACAATCGAAATCTCAGCCTATGTTCAATCATAGATCAGCATTAGTTCCCAAATTATTTATGTCTGGTTAAGAAAGTAAGTTTGGGAACATTGAAAATGTATATACTATGAGAGGGTAATAGACAGTGGATGACCCCATGCATTTCTTTTTTTTTTTAAGAAATCCATTTTTTCTTTTTTTAATTTGAATTAGAAACAAGATTGTTTTACATGTCAATCTCAGTTCCCATTCCCTCTTCTCCTCCCCCACCACCCCTTCCCAACTAACACCCTATCTATCATATATCCTTTCTGTTCCCCAGGGAGGGTGAGTCCTTCTATAGGGGGTCATGAGTGTCTATCATATACTTTGGGATAGGGCCCACTCCTGTGTGTCTTGGCTCAGGGAGTATCCCTCTATGTGGATTGGACTCCCAAGGTCCACATCTATGGGGATAAGTACTGAGCTACTACAGGAGGTAGATTTCTGAGGTTTCCTCACTGAAACCCATGTTCCTGGGGTCTGGATCAGTCCCATGCTGGTATCCCAGCTATTATTCTGGGGACCAAGAGCTCCCCAATGTTCAGGTCAGCTCTTTCTGTGGGTTTCACCAACTTGGTCTGGACCTCTTTGCCCATTTCTCATTCTTCTCTGCAACTGGATTCCAGTTCAGTTCAGTGATAAGTTGTGGGTGTCTGCTTCTACTTCCACCAGCTGCTGGATGAAGGCAAGCTTGGCATTTCACTTTAAAATATTTCTTGTCTTGTATTGGCAACACTATAAGGACAAGAGAGCTTTAATGAATCTGTGTAACCATGAATAGTGTTTAAAACAGAAATGTATATGGCATGTTTTGTTCATATACATGGGAGTCCTGACATTTTCTGAGTAGAAACAGAGAAGTGGATTTGGTGGAAGAGGCAGAAAGAAAGTGCTGGATAGGTACTGGGAGGAGGTGAGGGTAGGAAACTGGTCAAGTTGCAAAATAAATAGATAAAAGATATTAGTGAGAAATTAAAAAAAATAAGAATAGAACTGTATAGTATGAGAGCAATTGAAATGTGGTGACTTAGGAAAAATGATATGCAATAAGGTCACAGAAAGAATTTGGGGCCACTTGGGATATCTCAGAAGCAGAATTTCTGGAGAAAGTTTAGCAGACATTCAGATAAACATAAGTGATTCTGGAATGCTTTAATGTTGAGAGGACAACTCACCTACAAGATTTACAGATGTTCATACTGAACATTTTAATGTAGTAGAGGATTTCTCATTTGCTCAACTTATTTTCACAGGTGACTTTAGCTGTGGGAATCTATGAGATGGTAGATATTAGCATGACATAATGAACATTTTGAATAGATGGGCTAGATCATGAAAACTCAATGATAAAATCAAAACAAATATGAGCTAATATAGGAACTCAGCACCTGGGGATATTATAAAACAAAAAATTAGTAATTTTTAAACTACTAGTATGTTCACAATAGCCTGGCAATGAAAATAATCTAAGTGACCTTTAATTGAGGAATAGATAATGAAAATGTGTTATATATTCAATGGAGTACTGTTCTGCTGTAAAGAAAAGGAACTCATGCTGGGAAGTGGTTGTGTACGCCTTTAGTTCCAGCACTCAGGAGGCAGAGGCAGTGGATCTCTGTGAGTTCAAGGCAAGCCTGATCTACAAAGCAACACAAAGAAACCCTGTCTTGAAAAACAAGGAAACAAAGAACAGAAATCATGAAAGAAGTTTTCAGTGAAATGGATGGACCTAGAAAAGATGATATTGAATAAAGTAATATATATATAAAGTAATATATATATATATGTGTGTGTGTGTGTGTGTGTGTGTGTGTGTGTGTGTGTGTGTGTGTATTTTGTGTATGTATATTAACATATACAAAACCCAATAGAACCAATGGGAATTTAGGAAGACATTATTTATGTGATGAAAAGGCACATTCAAATGAAGAAGGTTATTGAAATTTTAAATTCAAAAGTGTTTTTCTTTGTACTAAGATGTATCTCACTGGAAAACAAAATGAAGTACCAGAGGGGACTCCAGAACAGAAATAAAAATGCATCACATTTATGATTTCATTTGCAGTTCCTCAGATGTGAGTGTACAACATGGAATAATCTAACAGGAACCAGAAAAGTACATAAAGACCATAGGTGTGGGTAATTGGGGCAAAGGCTTAGAAGAGAAATAACAGGATATAGATAACATGAAATGAGAAATGGAATAATGGGGAGGGGACTCCAACTGGGAGGAGGAAGGAATCATTGTAGGAGTAAAAGGAGGGACAAATAACACCTAGGTAGTTTAATAAATTCCCAAGAAATCATTGAATATTTACCTAAATTAAATACAATGCACTTAAGTGTATATAAACATATATATATATATATATATATATATATATATATACAACCTCCCAATACATTGTAAAAGAAGTTAAAGCACTTGGGCTAACAATGCTTAACACAACAACCATAGCCTAGCCAACCCCAGTACCAGACATGAGAAAACTTGAAGGGTTGGTCAGAGCAGACCAAGTGAGTGCTAAAACAATGTAGCTCAACAATATGGCCCTTGGTTGCTTCTCAGAGTTTGAGAAGGGCCCTATTGATGAGGACAAGACAACCCATATTCAGGACACACAACTTAGATGATTCATGTTGCATTCAACCTTAAAGCCTCTTTCCTGTGGTCTAGCTTCTATGTCTCCACAAAATATTATGCAAGCTTCCAAGAGAGAAAAAGCAATTAAACAGTTCTACCCAGCTGCAAAGTCTATGAACTATAAAAATTATACAAGGTAAGGTATGCATAACAGTACAATAAGTAACACTCACATGTTGGTGGTAACAAACAGCCCTCTAATTTGACGTAAGGTCCACTGAACAAGAGAAAAAGCATCCCTCACAGAGAAATGCTACCCTCAGTGTCATTAAGGTCATTGGACCTTAGAAAAAAAAGCTACTACCTTCACTTCTTTGACCAGGATAATTCCTTACTACATTCTAAATCTTATTCTTATACCTATAGATAAGTGTAGCTACCACCCTTCACCAAAGACACTTCTCTTTCAACAATTGGGAACCATAACTGAAAACCCATACTGGACACAATGCAGAGATGAAAGGGTCATGAGTACCCCAGCTCTAATATGTGTGTCTGTATCACAGTTCCTTCATTGATGGCTGAGGGAACATTTCAGAAGGGGTGACAGAAAGATTAAACAAGAATATCAGAAAGTCTGCAGTCAACTACCCTATCCTAAAAATGGCTACATAAACAAGAGCAGAGTAGAAATATCAATGGACATTCTCAATATGGAAAGGGGGAAAATTGTAGATGGTTCCACCCCTAGACAAAGAACCACAGGCAACTATGGACCGCTGGGAGGAGATTGAGCCTTTCCTAGGAATAAGCCATCTTACTTGATGTTCTTTAAAGCTACATCCATACAAACAACAAAAATCATCATCAGTTTCTATTTTTATGTAATAGTACACACAAAAAATATAATAAATTAAGGGACTATCAAGTCGAGAGTAGAGGCAACATTGTAGGGCTTTTAAGGAAGGGTGGTTGGGTAGGCTGGGGGGAGGAAATGGAGATGAAGTGATATAATTATATTTCAATAAAAACACCAATAAGTAAATTAACTCTTTAAGAAAATAAAAAAAGCAGACAAATGTAAGCAGTGTTTTAAGAGTGCGTATTATTTCTACAGAGAAAATGAGTTTGATTTCCAGCATCTGTGCAAGGTGGCTCACAACTGCCAAAATATTCAGCTTCAGTAGATAAGACACCCTTTTCTGTCCTCCACTGGCATTGTGTGAACAAACCCAGACTCAGAAATATACACACACATGCATATGTTAGTTAAAATAAAAATGAAATCTTACAAAAACCAAACAAGATACAACTTACAAATAAAATACTCCATGACCTATTTCAGTTGATTCCTTTTTTGTAACTTCAAAGCATGAATGTATAAGATATATTTAGAAAACTTTAAAAATAGAAGCATCTCCACGATGGTGGACTAGAGATATGGCTCAGTGGTTAAGCAAACTTAGTACCCTTCCTAAGGAGCAGTCTTTGATTCACAGAACCCCGAGTCAAGTACCTCTTTAACACATTTAACTCCGGCTTCAGGGATCAGTGAACATCCTCATCTGGCTTGGATAGGCACCTGTATCAACTTATGCATTGTAAATTTAATACATTATAATATCTTACGGACAGACAGGCAGACAGACACACACGTGCACACACACACACACACACACACACACACACACACACACACACACACACACACACACACGAATTGATTTCTTAAAAGTGAAATAAAAACATTTTTCTTTCATGAATGTAATAATTCTTTTATCTGTATCATGGCCCTTTGTACCTCATACCTGTAGTGTAACATTTTGGAATGGGCTTTTCTGGAACCCTCAGATCTGGACTAATGGCTACACATAGCACTCTGAACCTGATTTATGCTACCATTTCCATAACAGGATTTCCTGCTTGCTTATCTAGTACCTTGTATGTTCATTTAGGAGCCATGTCAGTTTTGAACAGAGCAGAGTGAATGGGAGTCACTACGACCTTTATGTCTCCATAAGATTGTCTTTCCTAGGAGAATTTTGCTTCCATATTAGTGGTATCTTCCAGTGGACAATAGAATAGATAACTTGGGAAGAAATTGAATTGGTAAGCCCAGTCCAGGTAAGTGGTAGAAGGTCAATTCACACCTGCCAAACCAGGTATCTTGTTAAGAACACTCCTGATTTCTTTGCTTCTAGAACTCCTTTGGCCACTGTTTTTACATTGGTCACATCTGTCTGTTGAAAGAGTTCAGAGTTAGACGAAAAATTTCTACCACAAATGCTTTCATTTCCTCCAAACAATTAAGTTCAATCTATTTGTCTTACTCCCAGGGAAGACTCTCCATTTTGACATACACCATGATCTCAAGCAGAGATGTGTCTATGGTGTGTGTATTCCTGTTTACTTGAGGAAGTAAACTATATAATATTTGTGGTAGGATAATTACTTAATGTAAGTATTATGAAATCATTGTCACCTTCATGGCCCTTTTACTTAGTATACCCAATGAAGCTCAGTCATCCAAATTGCTTTTCATTGGTCTGGTAGTCACCAAAGCACTAGAATCCTACATACTATCAGGAAACTACCAGTTGTACCTCTTCTTCTTATTTTGACTGAACTCTTCTTCATACTTCACAGATTCCCAGAGTCTTCCTATGAGATATGTGACAGTAAGGCTCCAGAGGCCACCTGTGTAATATAACAGCATGTTTGACATAAGCAGTACCGAAAGTAAGAGACTATGGAATGAGGTGTAACATGCTTTGGTTTCAGAGATATGATTACATAGAAGATAACATAGCATTGGGTGACTTCTAGAGTGCCACATGATAGCTAGCTACTGTTGAGAACTGTCATTAAGAGACCTTAATTAAGCCCATTAAGATAATTACTGAACCAAACCAGATGTATTAACTCATCCAACAGAGTGCCAACTTATATAGTTGTTGCCCAATGCATCTAAGATTTAAACTCGGTTCCATGGATAGAGCATGATTGTTAAAGTAGGCCTAGCTCAATGTCTATAGATGTCAAGTCTTAGGCACTGAAAGGAAATTCTTTTGATGTTGTTTGAGACATGAATGTGATTTGCCAATACAAAAGCCTTCTAAGCTTCTGCATTTGCACCCTGTGTTACTCTTATGGGCCTAGAATATAATTACAAGCAGTCGCAGTGCTCCATGGATACCTACAAAGACTCATAAAGGCTAAGCTGTTCAGTATTTGTGATTCATACTGTGGCCTTGTGTTTGAATGCTCAGAAACAATGAAACAAATATGTTATCTTATCCAATATTCAATAAACCTTTCAGAAGTGGTCACCAAAATACATAAGAACCTTAAGGAAAAAAATAAAGGTCTAAGGCAGTTTTTTTCTAAGCTTATCAAATTCCCATCAATCTTCACGAGATAGAAATGACTCTGGTTATTTATAATTTAACTTGTTGCCTGGTCTTGACGCCGAAATGATCTGAATAATGTAAATATGACCACTTTTGTCACCATTGCTATGATGCTGTTGACATTCTCTGAAGGGAAAAAAACATAGAGCCATCAGTGTGATTGCAGGCGTACCCTTCCACCTGCGTCCTAGCAGTTCTGGCCTTGGGCATGGTAGACTGCAATATGTAATGGTTGAAATTAACTTAAAGAAGAACGACTTGAAGTAGCTATCCAGAATCAACAGTGGCTGGACTCATCTGAGATGTTTCTGTGGTTGACTCAACTATGTAAGTAATTCTTTCCCAATTTCTTCTAAGTGAGCTTACTTGAACAATGCATAATTTTGCAAAGTTTGTTTGGACAGTTTGCCTCTTTGGCATTTTTGTCCTTACACATGAAGTGAATTGACATTTACTTATATTTAACTCACAAAAGGAAAGCTAAATGGAACAGAGTAGTCCTTTCTAATCATTGATCTAGAAATCATTTGCACAGTATGCTTTTGCACTAGTGCTTCCAAAAGGGAAGCCTTCTTACCCTTGAGATATACAGAAATCTCTAGAGATAATGTGCGTAATCGCAGCTGATCTTAGTAGAAAAGTACCTGTGTCCAATGACAGAGACCAGCATGGAGTCAGTTCAACAATGTACAACACAGAGAGCTCCAGAATGTGGACAGATACACCTCTAAAAGTCAAAATTGCAGATACTAACACATTGGACAGTAGTGAGATGCCAGAATTTGATGAGTTCCACATGTAACTGCTGTAGAAAGAAGTAGCATATTTTGGTTCCTGGGTCTCTGCTATGAGTTATATAATTTGAGTGAACTTCATCATATCTTCAATTCTAGAAACAGATTAGAAAAGGCTAGAAGATGTAGATCTATACTGTTTTGTCAATGTCATTCATGCAAAATATCCTTTCCAAACCATGAATCTCTGCTAATAGTTACTTTTATTTCCTTAAAAATATTTCCAATTAAATGAATTTGTTAACAATATCAAATTGTATTTTATGAAGTGAAAAACGGACTCACTAGTATCCTTGTACTTTTATTTCTTTTTTTGTGGGGGTGGGTGGTTTTGAGACAGGGTTTCTCTGTGGCTTTGGAGGCTTTCCTGGAACTAGCTCTTGTAGACCAGACTAGTCTCAACCTCACAGATATCAGCCAGCTTCTGTCTCCCAAGTGCTGGGATTAAAGGCATGCACCACCACCACTTGGCTTCCTTGTACTTTTCTTAAACTATGGAAATTCTTTACCTGAGGGGGATCTAGGTTGCTTCCAGGTTCTGGCTATTACAAATACTTGCTATGACCATAGTTGAACAGATGTCCTTATTGTATGAATGTGCTTCTTTTGGGTATATGCCTAAGAGTAGAATTGCTGAATCTTGTGGTAGACTGATTCCCATTTTCCTTCGGAACAGCAATATTATTTCCAAAGTGGCTGCATGAGTTGGCACTCCCACCAGCAGTGGAGGAGTGTTCCTCTTTCTCCACATCCTCTCCAGCATAAACTGTCTTTGGTTTTTTGATTTTAGCCATTCTGTCAGGAATAAGATGGTATCTCAGAGTTGTTTTGATTTGCATTTCCCTGATGGCTAAGGATGTTGAGCACTTTCTTATGTGTCTTTTGGCCATTTTAGATTTATCTATTGAGAATTCTCTATTTAGTTCTATACCCCACTTTTCAATTGGATTGTTTTTTGGGGGGGCAGATTAGCTTCTTGAGTTCTTTGTAAATTTTGGAGATCACCCTCTGTCAGATGTGGCATTGGTGAGTATCTTTTCCCATTCTGAGTGCTGCTGTTTTGTCTTGCAGACTGTGTCCTTTGCCTTACAGAAGATTCTCAGTTTCAGGAGGTCCCATTTATCAATTGTCGATCTCAGTGTCTGTGCTACTGGTGTAATGTTCAGGAAGCAGTCTCCTGTACCAATTCATTCAAGGTTACTTCCTACTTTCTCTTCTAATAGGTTCAATGTGGCTGTATTTATGTTGAGGTCTTTGGTCCATTTGGACTTAAGTTTTGTGCATGACAATAGACATGGATCTATTTGCAATCTTCTACATGTCATCATTCAGTTATAAAAGCACAATTTGTTGAAGATGCTTTCTTTATTCCATTGTATATCTTTAGCTTCTTTGTCAAAAATCAGGCAAGCAACCTAGATGCCCCTCAACTGAAGATTGGATAGAGAAAATGTGGTACATTTATACAATGGAGTACTGCTCAGCAGAAAAAAACAATGGAATCTTGAAATTCTCAGGCAAATGGATAGAACTAGAGGAAAACTTTCTGCACTAGGTAACCCATTCAGAAAAAGACAAACAGGGTATGTGCTCACTCATATATGGATTTTAGACATATAGCAAAGGATTACCCACCTACAATACACACCGCCAGAGAAGCTAGGAAACAAGGAGGACTCTAAGAGATACTTACATGATCCCCTGGAGAAGGGGAAAGGGACAAGACCTCCTCAGCAATTTGGGAGCATTGTGGGAGGAGAGGGGGAGCTAGGAGAATGTGAAGGGGTGAAAAGGAGGGGTGAGTGGAACATGAGGGAGCAGAAAGGTTGAGTTGAGGGAAGAATAGAGGAGAGCAAGATAAAAGATACCATAATAGAGGGAGCCATTATAGGTTTAAAGAGAAATCAGGCGATATTGAAATGTCCAGCGATCTACTAGGAGGGCATCAACTAGCAATCTTAGCAACAGAGGAGAGGCTACCTTATACACCCTCTCCTGATAATGAGATTGATGACTAATTCATATGCCATCGTATAGCCTACATCCAGCAGCGGGTGGAAGTAGAATTAGACACCCACAGTAAAACCTTGAAATGAATTGAAATCCAGTTGCAGTGAAGGAGGAGTGGTGAGCAAAGGACTCCAGACCAGGCTGGTGAAACCCACAGAAACAGCTGACCTGTACAGGGGGGCAGCTCTTGGTTCCCAGACTAATAGCTGGGAAACCAGTATGGGACTGATCCAGACCCCATGGATGTGGGTGTCAGTGAGCAGGCCTTAGAAATCTATGGGGCCTTTTGTAATAGATCACTACTTATCCCTAGCATAGGAATGGACTTTGGGAGTCCATTTCACATAGAGTGATACTCCCTGAGCCTAGACACACAGGGGACAGCCTAGGCCCTCTCCCAAAGGATATGACAAACTCTGAAGACCGCCTCCCCATGGAAGCCCTCACCCTACCTGGGGAGCAGAAAGGGTATGGGATAGGTAGTTTGTTAGTGGGGGGCAGGGGAGGAGTGGAGTGAGAGGGAACTGGGATTAATGTGTAGAGCAATCTTGTTTCTAATTTAAATTTAAAAAAGAAAAAGGGAAATTCTCCAGATAACAAATTGCAGGAATGCAAATACAGTTATTTAATATGTAAATATCCATGAAGTAGTATCTAAGTTTTAGGAAACATCATGTTTTTTTGAAAAATAGTTTCTAGAATAAGAACTTAATGAAGTACTTTTTTTTACATGCAAATGGTTGGTAGTTATCTTGCATAGTGCAAAGATTTTGGTAGATTTAGTTAACATTTAGTATTTAAGCTTAGGCATTTTCCATGTTCTAAGTTTATGTTACACATTTCCAATTGCAGTCATTAGAAGTTTCATGAGACAGATAATTATTTTTATTTTTGTATCACTAAATGTCAATGGAGTTTTCATGCTGAGACATAGGCTGGTTCAATCCTGCTGAGTATGTAAATTGCTAATGTTACAGTTCTGTTTCTGTCCATCTTCGAAATAAAATTGGCGATGTAACCAAAACCAATCACTATAAAGAGAAAAGGGAGGATGTTTGAATTTGATAGAGCAATGGAAGTAAAAAAAAAATTAAGCTACCAGGGCATGTGATCAAAGATAAAGTTTGTACTTTATAAATAACTGCAATTGCTGACATCGAGATTTAAGATTATGGGTTTGGTCTCCACCACATTAATGCATATGAAAGCCCAAGACATTTAAGACATGCCACTGTGAACCGCTAAGAATAGGACTTAAGGAAAACAATTTAATGCTGTAAACCTCCTCTTTTGTCAATATAGTTTAATGATAACACACTGGCTCCATCTAACTACATGGTTATTTTAAAGCTCAAATTCACAGAGAAAACAATCGGAAGCTTTTGGTAGCATGGCATATGAATGTGATTATTATGAGTGAGCAAAGTCAACCTACAGAATCCTTTTCCTAAAGGATTCTCTTCCCCCTCAGTACTGAGCAACAACAATATTTTGTTTATTTTTATCATGCATGAAGTGGAAATGGCAGTGTGCTGGCCTTGTCACAAAGTAAATATTGTCTACACAGTTACAAAAATGTATAGGAGATGGGTAACTACTTAACATCAGTATAAATTCCCAATACACTAACTTGTCTTTAAAGAATGACTTAAAAATACTCACTCAATAAAGTACAAATGTTTGACAACTTCATAATAATTTCTGATAAAAATCCAAAAATAGGAAATTTCACCAAGTTCAGAAACTATATATCTGTGCAAAGGTAATTACTTAATTGATTTTTTTCATTAGACGATTTCTTTCACTACTATAGCTGTACAGTGACAGACCAGGCACTGAAAGAGATAATATTTTTCTTGATAACCAAGAAAGAATCATCATTGATAACCACAGATGGATATGTCCAGAGTAGCTTGCATTTCTTTTCTATAAGTAGGGGTACTCCTGCTGTTGTAGGTGTCAAACCTACTCCAGTGGGAGAATGTGACTTCTGCTTCCATACATGACAATAAGACTGACCAGGGTGATGTGTCCCTCAAGGACCTGTTTGATCATGCGATCACACTGTCCCAGACCACCAGTGATCTCACTACACAAATGGACAAGTTATTTGTAAGTACCTCACTTCTGGTTTCTTCACAAAAAGAGCCTTCCAGCCAATGACTTCAGTGTATTCCAGTCTTTACTAGAAATCACCTCAACCATGTTTCTAATAAAACAAGTTTCATAGATAAGAAGCGTGAGCCACTGAGGAGAAAAAGGAGGGTGGGGAAGTTTTATGATATCACAAAGATTTTAAAGACTTCAGTCACAAAATTTGCCTCTAGTGACTTGTTATTTTTCTTAAAATATAATATTCCTTTGCGTTTTGTTTGTTTGCTTTGTTTTTATCAAGACAGGGTTTCTCTATATTGCTTTGGAGCCTGTCCTGGAACTTATTCTATAGACCAGGCTGGCCTTGAACGGACAGATATCCACCTGTATCTGCCTCCCTTGTGCTGGGATTAAAGGCATGAACCACCAAAGCCTGGAAAAAAATACAATATTCTTAAATTTACATTTGTGACTTGAAACCTAATAGTCATGTCTAAGACTTGATTGCAATCTCCATGGGCATCTTCAATTATTCAATGCAGACATCCAATGAAGGAGAAGTGCAGTATAGTGACTTTCATAGAAATGCATAAACAAATATCAACTGTTTTGATGCCAATTAAGGAAAATTAAAAATAATAAAAATCTATTAGTCTCTGAAACTCTAAAATGCCAGGAGTCATTGTATAAAAGATTTCCAGAAAATGCTTATCCAGTGGGAGGATTGGTTCAGAAGGGACAGAAGTCATCTCTTGAAAATGGCTCTATATTATCTGCTTGAGGGTAGGGAGTGTTAGTTGGAGCCAGAGAATTCATCTCTGTATTTACAGTATGCATGTGCTCATTCTGTGCTTACTCACCAGTTTTCTTTCATCCTTCCATCATCTGTTAGTTCTCTGATGGCTTCTCTGCAAAAATGTTCAAAAAATTTGTAAGTACTACACTGATTTCTATCTTCTTCAAAGACAAACAAGAACAACAATACCCCCAAAGGATGGGGAAGCAAGCAAACAAACAAAAAACAAAACCTTCATGCTAAGATTTGCAATGTAAGTTAATTGACAAAGACCCTGAAACATACTCCAAGTATTACCTCCCACAAGAAAAAAAAAGTCCCTTACTACAAAAGAGAACGAGAAAGGGGCAGCTTCTGGAATCTCTGAATTTAAAAGAAAAGAAACAAAACAAACAAAAAACAATGATTTTAAGATTTTAATGGGATTACACTAGTGAGCTATAAGAATTGTGTGGAAGGATTGTGTGAGGCAAAACTCTGATCTCCCACTCATCTTTCTCTGGACTCAGGCTTGTACACTTTTTAGTGCACTGCTGTTTTTCTGGGAAGTAGAACTATGTTGTAATTCATGTGTAGCACAGGGAGACAAAACCTAAATGAAACCCCATGTCAACAGGGGAGATGACACAACGTTAATGGCCTTTTAGAAACCTTCACATGCTAGTAATCGTTGCTTATAGATTCTAGAGGCCAATGTTTGTTCAATTGGAGGGATAGTTTAGGAGTGAAGGTAGATTCTCTCTTACTGGTGATGATATGCTATATGTTCCATGTGAGTAAATGGCAAGATAACGGATATAAGGCTTTCAGTACAACAACAGGCATCTCAAGAATGTCTGTGTTTGCAATAAATATGTGTTTATGCTGTCTTTTTACTCATGAGATCTTTATATTCCTCATCCTTGGATAATATGCTTTAAGTCTTACTGTTCTTAGTAATCTATTAAAATAACTTTAATCAGTTATACATAAAGATATTTCAAATACCATATTTAAATTAATACACTTTTTAAGTTTATATATCATAAATATGTGAACATTAATTTCTATTTCATGTTTTAATTGATTTGCAATTCACATTTCCTAAAGATGATCAGTGTTTTTTTATCAAAGTATTAATAGATATTAATAAATTTACATTCAATATTAATAAAATTGCATTCAAGTATTATGTTCTACTTTGAATGGTACAAGATATATGTGTTCAGTGGTACTAGAAAGAATATTATAATTTTATAATGCTTAGATGTACTTCAGTTTAGACAAAGAAAAAATAAAGACTAGTAAATAGGAACTATGGCACTTGGCTGAAATTATCAATACAATTTATCTTTAAACACTTTGTATTTTGTAATTGTAATGTTTTTAGCGTTTCTCTTCAAACAAAATTTTTTCAGATGTGGAAACAAAAGAGTATAGTAAAGATGGAAAGAGCCTGAGAAGTTACAAATAATTAGATAAAAAACAAATTGAGATTATAAATTTGATAGGAAAAATCTAAGTGAAAGAATAACTTTTTAATTTCTTCATCTTAGATTTTTTTTTAGTGCTCATTTGTAAAATTTAGAGTCTACTAAATTAATTCATTTGCTCACCATGGATTCATTTACTCAATCCCCAAAACTGGACTAACACAGTTTCTATTTTAACATTTGTAGGTATTGGATTTCCTCAAGGATATGAATTACATGACCAAGACTCTTAACAGCGGCCATACATTTTCTCTTAACACTCCAGAAACCATGGAGGAAGCCAAAGATATCTCAGTGAGTACTCAGGCCAGGTTTTTCACATAAATACTGAAGCAATACGTCGCCTTTGCCATTTTGTAGGTTCTTATAAACACTGTAGTTATACCTGCAGGGAAATGGGGCAAGAGTGAGCAATTAAAGAGAAAAATTTGTGAGATAGTGGATAAATTATGTGAAAGCAGATGTTAAATAATATTGTAGGAGAGCCATAAACTATTAACGGCCATACAAAAATGCTTTGTCACTGGGTTTTATTTATTATTATGCAGAAAATTATTTTTTTAATTTATTTATTAGTTCTAGTTAGGGAACATGCTTGTTTCAAGTCCCTTCTCCCTCTCCCTCCCCTCACCCCCATCCCTCCTCCACCCCCAGCCACCTCCCACCCCATCCACCCACCACTCCCCAGACAGGGTAGGGCCCTCAACAGGGGCTTATTATGCAGAAAATTATTAAGTAAATTGGATCCCTCAATAAAAATACATTTATGTGTACTCCTAAGATATGCAAAATAATTGTCTTCATTATTTATTACTAATATATCCTCATTGGCAAAATATGTCATTACTGACAACCATACTGACTCTTTTTGATTCTCACAACTCTAGTTCTGATTTTATGTTTGCTTTACTTCATGACTTTTGTACTTTCTTCTTTGCCTTAATGAAAGTATCTATACAAACTAATCCTTTATATATTATGCAAAGTTTGTATGCCCTCAGTTGTGATGAAGTCAACATAATGCAGCAACTGCATTTATAATTGTTATGATCTCTCCTTTCTGGCTTCTTGCAATAACATATCTCCCAATGAATTAGTTTGACACCATTTTGAAAACAATAAGGGGAAAGTGAAGGAATAAGATTCAAGCGAATAGAGAATGTTTAAAGATGTTTTTAGAGACCCACTCCATGACCAGGTACTTCATAGGGTACTCTTAAAAATATTAAAAATAGCCCTCATAAAAGCTAGCTGAGGAGCCTGGCATTGGTGGCACATGCCTTTAATCCCAGCACCCGGGAGGCAGAGGCAGGCAGATCTCTGTGAGTTCGAGGCCAGCCTGGTCTCCAGAGCGAGTGCCAAGATAGGTTCAAAAGCTACGTAGAGAAACCCTGTCTTGAAAACAAAACAAAACAAAACAAAAAGCTAGCTGAGGTAACAAAAGATAAATTTAATGTAGGTATTCTGTGAGTAGTAAGAATGAGTGTCTGCTATTTATCAACCCAAGCCCTTGTTCTTAGTCATATGCCACCGTATTCCCAGCAACCTATATGTGCTTACCATTTGACTTGTCTCTATCCTTCATATTCTTTTCATCTTTTTATTGCTATTCCCATTGGACTCCTTTTTCTCTTCTTTTTTATGAGCACTAGAATAGTTAGTGAATATTAACACAAGAGGCATTCTAAAACAGTTCATTTCATATAAGATCCCTCACTAAGTCAAGCTTGTACCATTGTTTTTCCACTGTACATGCCAAGGAACAAGTTATTCTGCTAGAGGCAAGAGGCAAAGTATCAGGTTGACTCATGAAATAATATTTATCAATAACAGGTTGCCTTCAAATAATCTTTCTATTAATATTGTAAAATAACATAAATACTATAAACTAGTATAATTGTGATCAATCTAGTTTATTAGAATGTTGAATCTGAATTAAATGACTTATATTTGATACTGGAGGCATTTGTCTTTCCAAAATCATATTCTGTAGGATCCTTCTGTGTTTCAAGCAAAGCCGTGGTATCCTATGTATAAGCAAAACAATCAAATATGTAAGATCTTGCATGCAGATCAGGTGGTAGAATTTCAAATGCACAACAAAATATGAGCAAATAATTGCTCATTACAAAAAGTAATTTATATGTTGTTTATATAAGTTTTTGTTGTAAATTTATATTCAAAACGTTATTTATATAAGTTGTTTTATTTTGGCAGAATGTAGGTGAATGGTTGAAATTTACAGCTCTACATCACTTTGATCTTCAAGAGTATGTTATTCTTTCTAACTAAAAAAAAAATACATGTAACTAATCCTTGTGTATTTTGTCTTAAGAGTGTTGCTCCTTTATGATGTATAGTTTGAAGACTTCCTGAAAATGATACTTAGCATAGTGCATTCCTGGAATAATCCTCTGCATCACCTAGTGACTGCACTCGGTGGTATGAAACTTGCCCCTGGTGTGATTTTGTCAAGAGCCAAAGGCAATGAGACCCTAAACAATGAGCTTCTAGAGAGCATCACGATGATACTGAGGGAGGTGAGCAGTTTTCTTCTTCGCACTTTTCTCCTCCAGGAAAGATGTGACTTCTGTAGTGAATGATACATTTTGCCACACCTCACTTCACAAGAACACTGGATAGGCATTCCGTCTTGCATGCAGCTTTACCACTATGATGGACATAAAACGAAGCTGTTCTCCACAGTCATTTGGAGAGTAACTTTCCTGAGTCATGTGACATGCTCCTGATTATTTCCTTGTCTCTTATTACATTCTCCTGTGCTCTTGGCCTCCTAAGTGAGAAAACTGTCATCAGTTCTTCTGTCCCTTGGCTAAACACTAACCAACGCTCAGGGGACATTTTCCTGGTCCTCTGTCTATTTAGTCACAAAATACCATACTTTAAATGGTATCAGCTTATTTTTTTTTAAACATGAAAATGTGTCTCCATCCTAGTTTTTAGATGACAGACCTATATTATTCTGTGCTAGATTTCTGAATTCCGTGTTTCTGACCAACACTTTACATTACTAATATTTCCCTAAATATAAAACAATATTAAGAAGGGAAAAGGAGAGGTAAACACAATCAGTGGCAAAGTTAATTCAACTGGTGGTAATATTAAATGTGTAACTATCCATTTGTTCATTAGATTCATCCTGGACTGAAAGAAAATGAAACATACCCTGTCTGGACGGATCTGGCATCCTTGCAGGTGGCTGATGAAGAACGTCACATTTTTGCTCTTTATAAATTGTTCTACTGCCTTCGTGTTGACACACACAATTGACCTTTATCTCAAGCACCTGAGGTGTTTGCTTGTTAATGGGAACATCTGCTACTCTGTAGAATTTTGAGAAAATCTTTAGTTGAAACATCCTTTTGAAACTTCTTAAAATTTTATACCTTTTAAAGGTATGCCTGAGTGTAATTGTTTTCCTTTACAAAATAAAAAGAGACATTCTAGCTTTGCCAAAACATATAAAATGTGGGAGTATTGTTGGTTCATTTAGTACTAAATGTGTCCATAGCACTGAGACCATCCTAACACAAAGAATAGATGTTTGAAAGAAAAATGAGATGACTCACCATTTACTTTAGAATTACACTTAGTTAGTATGGATCAAGTTATTGGGTTAAAAGAGTGGAATCAATAATAAGCCTATAGCCATAGGCATTCTACCTCGAACTTGGAAACATTGGAATACTTTGAGAAATTCAACAGTTTTATTAGTTATTTGAGAATATTGCATAGTGTTTTAATCATATTTACTCTCAAATCTTCTTAAAATTACTCCATTCCCTAAACATGCATCTTTGTATCTTTGTTTTATTAAAACCCTACATGATCACTTATCAGTGCTCATCTCTCAGACACATCTTAGACACATCTTATATGATATCTTTCTATGTTTAACAAGTCTCCTTTAGCGTGATTTCAGATTCATCACATACTGAAATTACATAATACATCAACTCACCCTCTTGTGGCCCAAGTTATACAGGTGGACACTTCCTGTAATTTTCACCTTTTCCTGCTTCTTGACACCCATTCCTTTGTCTTTGTCAGAATTAGAAAGAGGGACAAGAAAAAGGGAACATTCCCACTATGCAAAATTTACAGGGTTCTTCCAGAAGACTTATTGCTGATAGTACCTCAAGGTGAATTCCTTCAAATTGAAGATGACTCTCCTAGAGTCCTTCAGGCCCACTGACATTTTCCAAAACCATCTACCAGGAAAGACACTTGATCAGGAGACACTCCTGGGTATATTTTCCTATCTGCTCCAAATCTCTGACATTTGTATCATGCTATGCTCTTTCCCCATCATCCAGATGCCACACTACTGAAAAAAGTGGTGGGTGAAAGTATGTTTTGTAGCAACTGAAGGAGGAATATGAGCCATGACCACTTCGTCAGTGGAGTGGCAACACTGAAGGATCACTATGGACTCCAACTCTCTTCTATTCATACAAATCCACACTGCAGCAATAAACCAAATCATTGCCACAAATCATAGAAGAATCAGATGCTATTCTTCTCTTCATTTTACTCCCAAAGGTAATTTTGTTTAGGAACAATCATCTTAGAGTCACTCTCATAGACCTTCCTTAGGAAACCAATAATCCTAATAGGCCTTCAATATAATATTAGAATACTCAGATTCGTTTACTTAATCTTGAGTCTTTGGAGGATGGAGACTCAATTTATCAACTGACTCTGAGTAACTTAGTGTCTTGGCTTATCTCACTGTCAGTTCTCCTGAAAGGAAAGATTGCAGGGTTATCTTTCCACTAAGGATCAGATTATCAAGGAGTTTTAGAAATGGAAGACAATTCATCTGGCATCTTGATAGACAAAAAATGAAAATGTCTGAAGTGGAATCAAGAAAATAGAATTATGAAGTAGGGAATAGGGGAATAAAGGAATAAATGGAAATTAATAAAATACCGTGTATGAAGGATAATGTGCTGTCAATATATCCAACCTTGGGAGAGTCTAAGCTATCTTCCCCTTTAGTGATAACCCATGTTCTCCTTTTATGTGTCTTTTATTCCTTGCTTTCCTAGAGGATTCTTTTGCATTAGAATTACCTCTTCTTCCATCCATGGGATTTTTACAGGTTTAAAGCAAAACAAGTCTAGACCTTTCTCTTTTTAAGAAAAAAAAGAATTCTAGACAGATTTCTACCCATGTAAGAAAAAACCTTGATGCATATAGCACCAGTGTTTCAGCCAACCCATTCTCTGATCTTATATATATCCTGGGGAGTTTTTAATCTAAGCCTTGGTATGGCTCCATGTCTCAAAACAGTAGAAAAGGATGTGCTCCATGCTAAACTAGCAGCATCTCCTTTACCTCTTGGATATAGGCAGAATGTTAATTACCCTGATATATTTCATCTTTCTTTTCATTCAAAAGGCAGGAGATTGTCATGAGTTCCACAAATTTCAGTTATTGTTTTTCAAAAGCACCTCACACCATACTCTTTTAATATTCTTCCCATTGATCTATGCCTATTTCCAACACAGGTAATGTCAATCTGTGGAAGGGTGTTGGGAATAAATAACAAGTCAATTTTTTTTTTTTGAAATTTTCAGTGTTATATAAT
This sequence comes from Cricetulus griseus, assembly GCF_003668045.3. Lineage (NCBI taxonomy): Eukaryota > Metazoa > Chordata > Mammalia > Rodentia > Cricetidae > Cricetulus > Cricetulus griseus. Next base: position 151,172,331 of record NC_048597.1, on the reverse strand, counting down.
TTTACAAGAAGACTGAATTTTAGACTTCTGGGAAATCTATCCAGTGTAACAGTAAAAGACCTCAAAGTGGCACATAATTGAAATAAAAAACTTCAGACAGATTTATTTTGGCTACAGGTATTATATAGACTAGAAATGATACTTAAAAGACATTTTGAAACACTCCATCTTTAATGAGAGTGAGTGAGTGTACTTAACACTATGGGATTCAATATAAAATGGCATTTGAAGAAATGGTATCTCTGTAGCAAGAATAACAGTAATGGCATTAAAACAGAAAGAGTCTAATTCTAGAAATTGGTGTATCTAATAAAATAGATAATTACTCATCATGAGAGTGATACATACCAAAAGCAGAGGTTTTGAAATGTCTATTGTAAAATATATATTTTCAGGAGTTTTGGTTGAATTTTAAGAGAAGGGTGACAGAAATGAGTGGACATATAATGCTAAGATTTTAAAAGAAATTTAGTAAGGCTGATGAAGTATTTAAAGCATATAGTATGGATAGGCATAAATAGGAGATGGTTCAGTGTGGGGATGGGGCAGATGAAAGTGACAAAAAAGTTTTAAACATAAGAGTAGATGAAAAAGTAAATGAAGGATAATCCAAGAGAAGATGGGGTAAGAATAATGAATTTTATGACCAATTGAACATGGACTTGATTCTTCTAAATGACATTGACTTTTTACCAGAACTCAACAAAATGAGTAATTTTACAGAAATCATAAAAATGAGCTGATTGAAACACATTAAGTATGTACTGTCCCAGAATCATAATATTTATTCTTTGGCAATGATGAGTTGTAACTTGTTCTCTTTAAGAACTTTATGTAAGAGAGATCTATTCTCTTAATTTTTACAAGTACTTTTAAATTAAAAATGGAACTAATCCCCCATAGTAACTCATCAAACAAACAATAAGAATAGCTAAAATAAAATTTATAGTGAATATATTCAGCAAACATGTGTATGCACAATTAAATATTATGTGGTTGCCTGTTACAAACCACTGTATCTTGGTGCAAGACATGGCCAGCTTGGTGAAGAATTTGTCTGCCTCTGTGTGGGTGATACTTTCAGGGAGATCTGTCACTTCTAACACAGTTCACAGCAGAGCACCTTGCTTCAATCCACTCTGTCCCTAGCACACTCTACGTAAATTAACTGGCCATAGAGCAAGGGAGGGCAGAAGGACAGACTGTAGTGCAATGACTGCCCTGAGAGGGAATAGTGCCCACCACCCTGTGAAAGGACCCTCGGGCTCAGGGAACTAGATGAGGAAAAGCAGGAGATTGAATCCAGTTCAGGCAGCATGGTGATGGGAGAGGGTGCTGGAGACTTAGGAGAGATGACAGGGCTGTTACACCCTTGAGTGCTGGCCTGCAGTTACCGTCAGGATGACAAAATTCCTGTGTACTGCTTTGCTGTCTGCTGTGAGCTTCCGAGAGAGGGAAGCTGAGGTACCTGATACTGATTAGAACAAGGAGGCTACAGAAACCCTATAGAATTGCTCATACAATTCTGCTGTGCCAGCAGGGTCATATTGAACATGGGTATAGCCCCTGCTAGGATGCCTCTGCCCACAGGATGACTTGAGGGCCAGCATAGGCTGCTGGAAAGCTGGCTGAACAATGTTTTTTGTGAGTCACTGCACAGTACAAGGCTTGTTAATAAGGCGGCAATGTGTACTGAACCCCAGGCCTTTCATATGGCCTCCCATGCTGCTCCTCTGGTTGCTGAGGAGTTCCTTGTTCTGAGAGTGCTGGGCCTCAAGCATGCAAGCCATCTGCTGCTGGTTAGGAGTCATGGGCTATAAAAAAGGCTATTGAGAGAGGCAGCTGCTGTTCATGCTGGGGGCTATAGGACACCGTGTGTGTGTGTGTGTGTGTGTGTGTGTGTGTGTGTGTGTGTGTGTGTGTGGGAAAGAAAGGGAGACAGGGACAGAGACAGAGACAGAGACAGAGACAGAGACAGAGACAGAGACAGAGGGATTACTGTGTTGAGTTAGGCTACTGTCCATGAATAGTAAAAAAGAAGTGGATCAGCTGAGGTCCTGCAGGTAGCCTTGGAGAGATGATTTAGTGAGTGGGTGGTGCAAAGGGAGAAGTGGAATAGTTGGAATTAGGGAAGAGCTATCTGGTAGAAGTCATGGGGTACCTAGGTTCCTGAGGATGCTGGAGGGATATTTGGGATTGGAACAGAACTGAAAATGGATCAGTTGCTTCAGTAGAACGTTGTTTGTCTGAAAGAGTTGCTGAGGTTTGTGAAACCATGTGATTATTCAAGGGTGGCAGTTAGGGAGTGGGTGTAAGAGCAGAAAATTGTTATTGCTGCTACTGTTGTTACTGCTGGGCAGTACAAGGAAGAAGGCCCAAGTGAAAGGACTTGGTTGCTCATGTTTGGGCCTCATAGTGCCACCCCTGGCTTAGATATCTTTCCCTTCTACCATATTTCTACCAGTGCTGTCACCTCTGGTGAGGATTGAAATTCCACTGAAGCATCTAGATTTGGTGACAGGATCATGTAGTCTCCACCCAGCCGTCTTGTCTGTGCTGCTGTGAGGCCATGGCTCCAGGGATTTCAACTTACCATTTATGCTATCTGGCAGCTGCTTGAGGTGTGGCTCAGTCTTTCTGTTTCCACATATGTCATTTAAATGTCCACTCTGGTCAGTCTCTTGGGCAAAAGTTCCCTCTCAGACCTTTTGATATCCTTTCTATTTTCTCCTGCACTGGAACTCTGATCAGAGTATCATATCCATTCATACAGTGCTTCTCTTGAGAATGAATTTCTGTTGATGTAGAGACCCACAGTCAAACATTAGGTGGAGCTTGCAGAATCTTGCAGAAGATGGGGTGGAAGCATTATGGGAGCCAGAAGGGTCAAGGACACCAGGAGAACATGACCCAGAGAATGAACTAAACAGGATTAACTGGGGTTCACAGAGACTGACGTGGCTACTACAGAGCCTGCATGGGTCTGTGCCAGATCCTCTGCATGCAACCTTTTCCAGGTTGATCAACATTGTTGCCCATATCTAAATAAGTAGTTGTGCATTGTAATAGAATTGGTGATACGAAGTTGTGGGAACTTCTTGAACAGGTTTCTGCTATCATTAATAAGTTGCAAAATCTCCTGTCTGATTTTATCATGATCATTCTGTCTTTGGGGTCCTTCAATTTAGCTAAATTCACATAGTTCTATTCCAGTGGAGTCTGTGTATGATAGGCAGGAGCCCCTAGACACTACCTTCATGGAGAACTTTGCGTTTGACCTTGCCTTCCATTTCAAAGACACCCTTGTGGATTTTCTTCCTTTCTTCCTCTTTGTAAGAAGGGAAGCTGAGAAACCCTTAAACACTGCCAGGCTGTATACCAACCTAAACATGGAGTTTGCCTTGGTTCTTTTCCTGGTGTAACCATGCTCAGATGTCCTGCTTTGTCTCCTGATACAAACCAGTACCTTCACCATCTTTCTCGGCTTCTTCCTTACTTGAAGTCTTAGATGAAAACCTGTTTTTGTTTACAGATTCATCGACCAGTTTTGCTTTTCTGATTATTTCATTGTTCTCAAACCTTCCTGCATATTGCCTGTTCCACATTTCTTCAGCACAATACAGAAGCCTCCATGGATTTGTGAGTAAATAGCTCCATGAGTCCAGTGCGGGTGTAGCATCTCATTTAAGAAACAAGTTTAGCCTGATATCTAATATAGACATGTGGGCTCATCTGTGCAGGTGAAGTGTTCAGAACTGTATTTATCAAGAACATTTTGAAAGACACTGGGAAATAACAGTGGATAGCCCCTGGCAATTCACCTGGCCAGAAGTGCTGGGACTAGTGAGGCACCTGATTCCTATCTCCTCCATCTGATCAGCTGCAGCTGGGCCCAGACATCAGGCAACAGGCTGTGAGTGTTCTTCTAGGGGCCACAGTCATGGCCTGGAGTGGGGAGGTAGAGAACAGAGAGGAGGGAAGAAAGGACATCAAGAAGAAGGTAGAGAGAGGAAGAAAAGAGGGTCAGTTCAGAAAGGAATAAAAGCATAGAGGATGGAGCCCACAATTTTTAAAGCCTACAATTAGTCGTTACAGTTTAGAACTCTACCATCTGCAAAAGCTCATGCTTGAAGCTAAAGCTTTTATAAGCATTAAAATGGGATTTAGAAGATGGAAGGAACCTGGTACAAGATTTCGTTGTGTGTATCTCAAAGGACATTCTCAACTCTCTCTCTCTCTCTCTCTCTCTCTCTCTCTCTCTCTCTCTCTGTCTGTCTGTCTCCTGTGTGTATATCTTTGTCTCTTTTTCTGTAACTCTATCATCTATCTATTTATCTATCTGTCTATCATCATCATATGTCTGTATGCATTTCTCTTTTTATTTCTTTCCTTACTGACACAAAGTTGTGACCTCCTCTACTATGCACTACTATCACAATGTACTCTCCTGCCTGAGTTGATGCAAAGCACAACCAATAGACTAAATCACCCAGAAGAAATAATGCCAAGGATGAAGAATTAGTTCATGAAAAAAATGCATTGTACATATATGAAAAATTCGTTAAACAGGCATGACTATTCCTGCATATGGCCCACAAGATAAACAAGAGACCATAGGACAGAAAAGTCATCTAAAATATAAAATAAAAGTAAAGTAAATTTGCTCCATCAAAATTTAGCAGAAACATTTCTCCAACCAGAGGAAAAATAAAAATTCAAACACACAGGAAGATTTTAGAACCTGAAAAGATAAGATCAGAGAACAAACTTCCTTGTCTATTATACTTAGATATCTATTATGGGAAATCTTCATTGTGAACATATCTGGATTAATAGTCACCTCAGAGACACATCTCTAGTCATTGCATTGAAGGTATGGCCAGAAGGATAAACAGAAGAGGCAAAAGCAACCTAAATGTAGGTGGTATGTAGAAATTCATTCTGAATGATAGAGAAAAAGAGAAATCCCAGTGTGTGATTGTAGCCTCCTCTTTCACATCAGCACCCTAAAATCTGTGCAAATGTTATCATGCTGCTGCTACAAAGGCAAGGGCTATTTTTTTACATTCTGCTTCTCTTGCTAAGGTGGAATTTAATCTTAAACAGCAAAAAAGTGATTTTTTTCCTTAATTTAATTTGCTTCTGCCAGTTATTTGTCCCAAGGAGACGTGTGTGTGTGTGTGTGTGTGTGTGTGTGTGTGTGTGTGTGTGTGTGTGTAAACAAAGAATGAAATGAAACAGACCTAAAGGTAGAGATTGAGTAACACACATACCCTTACACACAGATAAAAAGACAGAGAGATAGTGTGATTTTACTGGAAATATGTCAGTTTTCACACCAAGGCAACCGTATTAGAATAATAAAACACCTCTCACTAGAAATCCTTAAAGTGAAAAGGTCGTGGAATAATAAAAAATATATATTTAAAAATCAAAAGTAAATGATTGGCAACCAAGACAGTTTTATTCAAATAGGTATGTGTTGATTTTTATCAAATTCAATAGAACATTTTCACAAAAGCTTAAAATAGGACATTTCATGACCACTAAATTACTGTTAAAGAAGAAGCTGAGATACATCTTTAAACAAAGCAAAAGAAAAGATAGTTTCTCTCAAGAAACATAGGAAAGTATGCATTCCCTGGAAAGAATAGATTAACAAGGAGAAAATAGGAAATAATCAGTCTTTTAATTATAAGCTCAAAGATGACTAGAAGTAGAAAAGTAACAGGAAGAAGAAGAAGAAGAAGAAGAAGAAGAAGAAGAAGAAGAAGAAGAAGAAGAAGAAGAAGAAGAAGAAGAAGAAAAGGAGGAGGAGGAGGAGGAGGAAGGGGAGGAGCAGGAGGAGGAGGTGGAGGAGGAGGAGGAGGAGGAGGAGGAAGAAGAAGAAGAAGAAGAAGAAGAAGAAGAAGAAGAAGAAGAAGAAGAAGAAGAAGAAAATGTTTCCCCAAAAAGGGATGGAGCCAAGTTCAGCTAATTTGCTGCACCAGCTGGGCCCAGTTTATGGACAAGGACAAATTCTTCCATTGGAACACTGTAGAGATCAATACTATCAGGGACATTTTCAAAGCAGGTGTCTTTGATGTTTATATTCTTCCCAAGCTACATGTCAAGCTACATTACTGCATGAGTAGTGACATTGATTGCAAGGTAGTCAGGAATCTAGCACTGGAAGCCAAGAAGAAGCAAACATCCTTAACATTATTGAGAGTTGCAGTTGCTGCCCTACCAACTTTTCCAAAGCCCATGTAAATATCTGTCTTCATAAGGACAGAAGAAATATCATTTGGTAAAAAATAAAATAAAATAGAAATTATACTTTAAAAAGAGAAAAAATCAGTCCTGTGCAACTTAATAAACAAGTTAATATTTAATATTTACATGCAAAAATATGGAAGAACAAACAGCAATCTAGCCAAGTCAAAACAAAAAAAATAACAGCAACCAAAGAAATTGCAGCAATGAATTCAACTTTTCGAATAATAACCCTAAAATGTAAAGGATCTTAACTCTACAATTAAAAATTCAGCTTTCTATTTAAAAGTCCTTAGACAGAAGCTCTGAGTTGAAGGTTCAACATAAGATCAATGTTTTATCATCATAACAATTAAAAGAAAATAATACTAGCCAAAAGAAAAATTCAGTGTTTTTGTTTGGATAAAAATCTAGGATCCAGCTCTGTATTCCTCTTTGAAGATACTACCAAAGATCTCATAAAGCAAACTTTAATCAAAAAGGAGAAAAAATGATGTTCTGCAGGGTGTCAGAACACACAGTGGAATAAAACAATGAATCAGATATAAGAAAAGCAAGTCTATTTTAAAATACCCAAAGACAAAACTAAACAGTATGCTTTGAATAAATCAATGTTATGATATTTAAAGTCTGAGATGACATAAGAATGGAGACAATGTTTTAGGAAATTTGGGATTAAGCAAATGCAAATCAAAAGGAAAGCTTAAACAGGTGAGTGCTTACATTGAAAATTCACAAATATATCAAAAACTAAATCTCAGAATCAGGACCACAAATCAAACTTCAAAGGGGTGTATGTTTGTAAATAATAAATGTCAGGGCAGAAATTAATAAAAAAAAGAGACTAAAGGAACTACACAAAACACACTGAATAAAATCTTGGTTCTTTTTTGGTTTTTGGATTCAGGGTTTTTCTATGTAACAATCCTGACTATCCTGGAACTCACTCTGTAAACCAGTCTTGCCTGGATCTCAGAGATCCACCTGCCTCTTCTTCCTGAGTGTTGGGATTAAAGGTGCCACAACTGCCCAGCAAGTCATGGTTCTTTAAAAAAAAGATTGAAAAATTACAGTCTCTCAGAAAATAAGGAGGCAAGTCACTAAAACTAGTAAAATTACAGATTAAAAACACATGTTTACAATAGAGTGCAGTGAAACACAGGATAATTATGATATACATTGAAAACAATAAATGCAAGAAATAGATGACTTTTATCATGCTAAAATTACCACAGTGTGAAACAGACAAATAAAAATGTCCATGACAAGCAATGAGAACGAAACAGTGAAAATTTTTCAGAAAGAAGGAAAGAGCCTGGCCAGATGTATTCAGTGCCATTCCACCAAACTTTTAACAAAGCACTAATATCAGTGCTCTTTAAGCATTTCCATAAAGTATAAAGGATGATAACAGCTTCTGAATTGTTCTCTACAGCTCTTAGTATCCTAATAACGAAACAAGATCAGGACACAATTTTTACTATATACATAGACTAAATATTCCTAATGGAACAATTGAAAAGCAAATTAATAATATAATAATAGGTTTATTGACCATGACCAAGTTAATAGCACCTAAGAACACAAGAGTGCTTATCATATAAACATCAATAGGTAAGAAATCAAGAGTTACAGGAAAGGAATCTGACCAACTTCATCATCACTTCATCATTAAATCTCTGAGGAAATTATGTATAGAATGAAAACATAAACATTATAAAGACTGTGTATGAAAAACAGTATACTAATTATATTAAATTGGGGAAACCTCACAAATATTTGTTTGAAATCAATAATAAGTTATCTCTGCTTTTGTCCCGCATTCAAGTAATGCTTGGTCTCCTACCAGAGCAATAAAACAACAGAAAGAAGAAAAAAGAAATACTACACTGCAGATATCATTACCTCATATATAAAAGGAATTAAAGACTTGAACAAGAAAATCCCTTACATGCGATAAGCACTTTCAGCACTGTTGTGGCATGTATATGTAATATGCAGTTCCAACCTACAACTTGATGCAAAAAGAAGACAGGAAAATAAAGCCTTTTACAATGGCTTAAAATGACATACTAACACCAGAAATTAATGTCTCCAAAGAGGTGAAAGACCTCAACAACAAAAACATAAAGATACAGTAAAGCATTATGGAAGAATCCCTAGAGAGGACAGACATACTTCCTCTTGGCTTGGCAGAATTAACATTGTGAAATTGGATGTGCTACTGAGTGAGGTCAATAGCTCAAATCACTTAATGGGCAAAATCACAATGATATTCTTTGGAAAATTTGAGAAACAATCTTAAAATCATATGGAGGGAAAATGGTTCTGAAAATACCAAGCAATGTGATGGAGAAAGAACAAGGCTAGAGTTAGCAAATTTTTTTTATTTCAATTTCTCCTAGAGATCCAGCATAGTATCAGTACATGACCAAACATGTAGTCAAATAGAGAGAATGAATAAACCAGAAATAGGGCAGGTGAGATGGATTAGTGGGTAAAGTTTTCACTAAGGCTAACGAGCTGAGTTGATCTATGGATCCAAAGGTGGAAAGAAAGTACTGGACCTGCAAATTGTAATTTGACCAACAAAAAGTGTTTGGATGCATGCTGTGGCAACTGTCAGCCTGGTACATACATGCCATATACACACAAAAATTACTTAAAAATGTGCTACTCTAAACCCATAGACTAACACCCATTTAACAAAAATATACAAATTTTAGCATGAAAAATGTATTTAAAAAATTGTTACTGAAGAGAGTCTGTACACATATAGAACAATAAGACTGGTTACAATATTGAACATGTACACATTTTCCACAGGACCTTAGTAGCACCAAAAATGACTCCAAGAATGAGAACGTGGGATTTCATGGAATTAAATACTAATTGACAACAATAAACTATGAAAGCAGAGAAAGCATAAAGAATGGGAAAAAGAAAAGTAACCTTCGTCAACTCTATGTCTGACAGTATATTAGTACTAGTGATAGCCTTTTCTATCAAGTAATAACCATTCACGTCTCTGTCTATTTATCTACCCATCCTTCTCATTTATCTGGATCAATGAGAGTTGAACAAATGGTGCTCAAGAGAACAAACACAAAGTCCAAACACATATTTGGAAAATGTTCACTCAATATATTTTCTCATCAGGAAAACACAAATTAAATAGGTTCACAACATCATCTCACATAAATCAGAATGGATATATTCAAGAAAACAAATGGTGGCAAGGAAATGGAAGAAAAGGAATGCTTATCCATTGCTAGTGGAAATATTAGGCAATGCAACTATTAGAGAAATCATAATGGACATTCTTCAGAAAATGAAAGTACAAACTTCAGATGCAGGTCTACCAGTACAACATATATCACGAAATGAATGAACAAATAAAAATAACAAAAAAAAAGAGAACACAGGCAATAGCCTTTACCTACAAAGAAGAATTTATGCGATGTATTGGGAAAGATTAAATTTGATACTATCTTGTGAAACTAGACTGAATAGGGCAAATGCCAGGTGTTTCCTCTTATGCAAAAAATATAGTTTTGCATATAAAAATATAAATATATATACTACATGCACATATGACACAAATGTAGAAAAGGGAATGTGATAGTGAGAATCCTCAAAGTGCTAATAATGGGCAAGCATAGATATGGATCAAAGGAATACAGAAATAGATCATAATGTGGTTTTAATCATGTGTGGATTTAGATTGCATCAAATGAAATTATGCATTGTCCTCTATGAGGACAAAGAGGAGGCAGAGGTGTAAAACAAATTTATGGTTGTGAGTGAGAGGCAGGCAAATGCAATATAAAGATGAATTGTGATTCCTAAAAGCATGTTTTTGTATAATAATTGAAATTTATTTTAAAACTGAAAATGCCATGAAAATGTAATAATAAAAATTGTAGGCCCCGGGGTCTGCAGGTAGACTGAATTGGTCCCTGAGGACCCTGGGATCCTGACTCTGCTGAGATTGCTGGGCTATTCAGGCCCCCACAGAGTGCAGAGAATGAAGAGGTGAGCTGCTTCAGTCCCGGCCTTTGGCCCAACTTCCGCCTGTCCCCTTTGGGAACTCCTGCCCAAGGGTCTGCAGACAGGATGACTCAACCGGTGAGGACCAAGCAACGCAGAGTCTGCTGACATCTTTCTGACTGTGCTGCTCTCACCCACCTGGAGAGTGAGTACCTCAGACCTGCCTGCACCCAACTTGAGATCCATCAGAGTATCAGAGCCAATTGCACACACCTGAAGAGAACACCGGAGAACACCACCTGTACCCACTGGAAAAAGAGATGGGAAGATGACAATATAAGAACACATCCAACAACAGGAAAACCAATGTGATACCACCAGAGTCTAGGGACTCTACACCAGCAAGATATGAACATCCCAACACAGAATAAGCAGAAGAGAGCAACCTTAAAAACAGCTTCATGCAGATGACAAAGGACCTAAGAGAGGAAATCAGAAAATCCTTCAGAGAAATGGAAGAAAAGACGAACCAAAAGATGCAAGAAATAAAGGAAATCCAAAAACGCCAAGAAAATAAAATTAAACAGCTGAAGGAAACAGTTCAGTACCTGAAAACTGAATTAGAGACAATAAAGAAAACACACTGAGGGAATGCTGGAAGTGGAAAAGCTGAGTAAACAATCAGGAACCACAGATGCAAGCATAACCAATAAAATACAAGAGATGGAAGACAGAATCTCAGACGCTGAAGACAAACTAGAAAAAATAAACTCATCAAGCAAAGAAAATCTGAAGTCTAACAAATCCATATCACAAAATATCCATGAAATATGGGACACTATGAAAAGACCACACCTAAGGTTAATAGGTATAGAAGAAAGTAAAGAAACCCAACTCAAAGGTGCAGAAAACACACTCAACAAAATCATAGAAGAAAACTTTCCCAACCTAAAGAAAGACATGCCAATGAAAGTACAAGAAGCCTAAAGAACGCCAAATACAGTGGACCACAAAAGAAAGTCCCCTTGTCACATAATAATTAAAACACCAAACGTACAGAGTAAAGACAGCAAGGGAAAAAGGCCAAGAAACATATAAAGGCAAACCTATCAGAAATACACCAGACTTTTCCATGGAAACTCTGAAAGCCAGAAGGACCTGGATAAATATTCTACAAACTCTGAGAGAACAGGGATGCCAGCCCAGACTACTATACACAGCAAAGCTTTCAATCACTATAAATGGAGAAAACAAGACATTCCACAACAAAACCAGATTTAAATAATATGTAACCATTAATCCATCCCTACTGGAAGGAAAACTACAACTTAAGGAAATTAACAACACTCACATAAACATAGGCAGTAGATAATCCCACTTTGAAAAACACAAAATAAAAAAGCAGGGTAAATCCACATACAATATCAGTACCAACAACAAATCAAAAACTAACCAGAATAAGCACTCAATGATCCTTAGCTTTCCTCAATATTAATGGTCTTAACGTGGATATAAAAAGACACATGCTAACAGAGTGGATACAAAGACAGAATCCATCCTTCTACTGCATACAAGAAACATAAATCAAATTTCAAAGACAGACATTACCTCAGAGTAAATTGTTGGGATAAGATATTTCAATCAAATGGACCCAAGAAACAAACTGGAGTAACTATCCTAGTATCCTAGTATCTAAAAGTTAGACTTCAAACTAAAATCAATCAAAACAGATGAAGAAGGTCATTTCATATTCATTACAGGAAAAATCTACCAGGAAGAAGTCCTAATTCTAAACATCTATTCCCCAAATACAAAGGCACAATCATCCATAAAAGAAACATTATTAAAAATCAAATCCCAAATAAGACGTCACACAGTTAGAGTGGGAGACATCAACACCCTATCTCACTACCGGACAGGACCACCAGACAGAAATTTAACAAAGAGACAAAGGAACTAACAGAAGTTAAGATCCAATGGGTATTAATAGACATCTATAGAACTTTCTATCCAAATACAAAAGAATATAACTTCTATTCAGCATCACATGGAACATTCTCAAAAATTGACCACATTCTCAGCAACATAGCAAACCTCAACAGGTACAAAAAAGCTGCTTTCAGAACTATGGCTCTATAGTAGAGCTTGAAGTCAGGGATGGTGATGCCTCCAGAAGATCCTTTATTGTAAAGAGTTGTTTTGGCTACCCTGGATTTTTTTATTTTTCCACATAAAGTTGAGTATTGTTCTTTCAATGTCTGTGAAAAACTGTTGGGATAATGATGGGGATTTCATTGAATCTGTAGATTGCTTTTGGTATGATTGCCATTTTTACTCTGTTAATTCTACCTATCCAAGAGCATGGGAGATCTTTCCATTTTCTGGCATCTTCTTTAATTTCTTTCTTTAAAGTCCCAAAGTTCGTATTGTACAGGTCTTTCACTTGTTTGGCTAGTGTTGCCCCAAGATATTTTATGTTGCTTGTGGATATTGTGAAAGGTGATGTTTCCCTGATTTCTTTCTCATTGGATTTATCATTTGTATATAGTAGAGCTATTGCTATTAGCTCTTGTTTGAATTTCAGGTAGAATTCTGCAGTGAAGCCATCTGGAACTGGGCTTTTTTTGTTTGGGAGGCTTTTGATGACTGCTTCTATTTCATTAGGGGTGATAGGTCCATTTAAACTGCTTATCTGATCTTGGTTTAATTTTGGTAAGTGATATCTATCCAGAAAACTGTCCATTTCCTTTAGATTTATGAATTTTGTGGAGTACAGGTTTTCAAAGTATGACCTGAAGATTCTCTGGATTTCCTTAGTGTCTGTTGTGATATCCCACTTTACATTTCTGATTTTGTTAATTAGCATTCTCTCTCTCTCTGCCTTTTTGTTAGTTTGGCTAGAGGTTTGTCTATCTTGTTGATCTCAAAGAACAAACTCTTTGTTTCATTGATTCTTTGTACTGTTTTCCTAGTTTCTACTTTATTGATTTCAGCCCTCAGGTTGATTATTTCCTGGCATCTACTCCTCCTTGGTGAGTTTGCTTCTTTTTGCTCTAAAGCTTTCAGTTGTTCTGTCAATTCTCTAATGTGACTTTTCTCCAGTTTCTTCATGTGGGCACGTAGTGCTATGAACTTTCCTCTTCGCACTGCTTTCTGAGTGTCCCATAAGTTTGGGTATGTTGTGTCTACATTCTCATTAAATTCTAGGAAGTTTTTAATTTCTTTTTTTATTTCTTCCTCAACCCAGGAATGGTGCAATTGGGTGTTATTCATTTTCCACGAATATGTAGGTTTTCTGCAATTCGTATTGCTGTTGAATTCTAGCTTTAATGCATGGTGATATGATAAGATACAGGGGTTTATTTCGATTCTTTTGTAACTGTGGAGGTTTTCTTTGCTGCCAACTATGTGGTCAATTTTAGAGAAGGTTCCATGTCGAGCTGAGAAGAAGGTATATTCTTTTGTGTTTGGATGGAATGTTCTATCAATAACAGTTAAATCCAGTTGGGTCATAACTTCTGTCAGATCCTTTGTTTCTTTGTTAAGTTTCTGTCTGGCTGTCCTGTCTAGTTGTGTAAGGGGGGTGTTGAAGTCTCCTATTTGTAAGTGTGTGTAGTTTTATGTGTGGTTTGAGCTTTAGTGATATTTCTTTTACAAATGTGGGTGCCTTCATATTTGGGGCATAGATTTTCAGTATTGAAATTTCATCTTGATGGACTTTTCCTGTGATGAGTATTAAATGCCCTTCTTCATCTCTTTTGATTGATTTTAGTTTGAAGTCTAATTTGTTAGATATTAGGATTGCTATACCAGCTTGTTTCTTGGGCCCATCTGATTGGAAAATCTTTTCCCATCCTTTTACTTTGAGGTATTGCCTGTCTTTGAAGTTGAGGTGTGTTTCTTGTAAACAGCAGAAGGATGGATTCTGTCTTCGTATCCATTCTGTTCGCCTATATCTTTTTATGGGTAACTTAAGACCATTGACATTTAGGGATATTAATGTCCATTTGTTTGTTGGTTCTTGTTTGTTTTGGATTTATTGTTGCCAACACCCCTTCTTGATAAAGGTCTTGGAGCTATCAGGGATAACAGGAACATACCTCAACCTAATAAAAGCAATATAAAGCAGCCAACAGCCAACATTAGATTAAATGGAGAGAAATTTGATCCAATTCCTCTAAAATCGGGGACAAGACAAGGCTGTCCATTCTCTCCATACCTCTTTAATATTGTCCTTGAATTTCTAGCTAGAGCAATAAGACAACAAAAGGAGATCAAGGGAATGCAAATCAGAAAGGAAGAAGTCAAACTCTCACTTTTTGCAGACAATATGATAGTCTACATTAGTGACCTGAAAAACTCTACCAGAGAACTACTACAGCTGATAAACACCTTCAGGAAAGTGGCAGGATAGAAGATTAACTCAAAAAATCTGTAGCCCTACTATATACTGATGACACATTGGTGAAGAAAGAAATCAGAGAAATACCACCCTTTACAATTGCCACAAACATCATAAAATACCTTGGGGTAACACTAACCAAAAATGTGAAAGACCTCTACCATAAGAATTTTGAGTCTCTAAAGAAGGAAATTAAAGAGGATACCAGAAAATGGAAAGATCTCCCATGCTCTTGGATACATAGGATTAACATAGTAAAAATGGTAATCTTGCCAAAAGGAATCTACAGATTCAATGCAATCCCCATCAAAATCCTAACGCAAATTTTCAAAGACCTTGAAAGAACAATTGTCACCTTATATGGAGAAACAAAAGACCCAGGATAGCCAAAACATCCCTGTACATAAAGGAACCTCTGGAGGCATCACCATCCCTGACTTCAAGCTCTATTACAGAGCTATAGTCCTGAAAAACAGCTTGGTATTGGCACAAAAATAGATAGGTATACCAATGGAATAGAATTGAAAACCCTGATATTAACCCACACACCTATGAACACCTGATTTTTGACAAACAATCCAAATTTATATGATGGAACAAAGAGAACATCTTCAACAAATGGTGCTGGCATAACTGGTTGCAGACATATAGAAGACTGCAGTTAGAACCAAGCCTATCACCTTGCACATAACTTAAGTGCAAATGGATCAAAGATCTCAACATCAATCCAGCTATCCTGAACCTATTAGAAGACAAAGTGGGAAATACCCTTGAAACAATTGGTACAGGAGAACACTTCCTGAACATAACACCAGTAGCACAGACACTGAGGTCAACAATCGATAAATGGGACCTCCTGAAACTGAGAAGCTTATGTAAAGCAAAGCAGAGTGTCAGCAAGACAAAACAGCAGCCAACAGACTGGGAAAAGATATTCACCAACCCCACATCTACCAGAGGGCTGATCTCCAAAATATATAAAGAACTCTAGAAGCTAGTCCCCAAAACACCAAACAACCCAATTAAAAAGTGGGGTACAGAACTAAATAGACAATTCTCAATAGAGGAATCTAAAATGGCGGAAAGACACATAAGAAAGTGTTCAACCTTCTTTAGCCATCAGAGAATTGCAAATCAAAACAACTCTGAGATACCATCTTACTCTTGTCAAAATTGCCAAAATCAAAAATACCAATGATAGTTCATGTTGCAGAGGATGTAGAGAAAGGCTGGTGGGAGTGCCAACTTGTACAGCCACTTTGGAAATCAGTATTGTGCCTCCTCAAAAAAAAAAATGGGAATCGGTCTACCACAAGATCCAGCAATTCCATTCTTAGGCATATACCCAAAAGAAGCACATTTATACAACAAAGACATCTGTTCAACAATGTTCATAGCAACACTATTTGTAATAGCCAGAAACTGTAAGTAGCCCAGATGCCCCTCAACCAAATAATAGATATGGAAAATGTGGTACATTTACACAATGGAGTACTACTCAGCAGAAAAAAACAATGGAATCATGAAATTTACAGGAAAATGGATGGATCTAGAAGAAACCATTCTGAGCGAGGTAACCCAATCACAAAAAGGCAAACATGTTATGTACTCACTCATATGTGGATTTTAGACATAGAGTAAGGATTACCAGCCTACAATCCACGCTGCTAAAGAAGCTAATAAACAAGGAGGACCCTAAGAGAGACATATAAATGGTCCCCTGGAGAAGGGGAGAGGTTCAAGATCTGCTGAGCAAATTGGGAGCATGGGAAGAGGGGGCAGGGAGCTAGGAGAATGAGAAGGGGAGAAGAGGCATACCGAGGACATGACGGAGCAGAAAGTATGAGTCAGGGGAAGAATACATGATAACAAGAGTGGAGATATCATAATAGAAGGAGACATTTTTGGTTTACATAGAAGCCAAGCACTAGGGAAATGTCTAGAGATCTACAAAGATGACACCAGCTAACTATCTCAGCATAGGAGTAGAGGCTACTTTAATACCCTCCCCTGATTATAAGATTGTTGACTGACTTATATGCCATCCTATAGCCTTCATCCAGCAGCTGGTAGAAGTAGAAGCAGACACCCATGACTAATCACTGAACTGAAATGTAACCCAGATGCATAGAAGGACCAGTGAAGAGCACAAAGGTCCAGACCAGGCTGGTGAAACCCACAGAAACAGCTGACCGGAACATCGAGGAACTCTTGCTTCCCAGGCTGATAGCTGGAATACCAGCATGGGACTGATCCAGACCTCAGGAACATGGGTTTCTGTGAGGAAACCTCAGAAATCTATGGGACCTCCTGTAGAACCCCAGTATTTATCCCTTGCTTAGGTATGGACTTTGGGAGCCCATACCACATAGAGGAATACTCCCTGAGCCAAGACACACAGGGGTGGGCCTAGGCCCTATCCCAAAGGATACGAAAGTCTCTGATGACACCCTATGGAAGGCCTCACCATCCAGGGGGAGCAGAAAAGATATGTACAAGATAAGGTTTTAGTTGGGGGAGGGTATGGGGAGGACGGGTGTGAGAAGGGTGTGAGAAGTGAACTGGGATTGTTATGTAAAATGATCCTGTTTCTAATTCAAATAAAAAAAAAGTTGGAAAAAATAATTCCTATAAAACAAAACAACAAAAAAGAGGGATAGCCTAAGGAACAACACCAGTGTTTGTCCTTTGCCTTTTATGCGCTCATGGGTACACATGCACATACACATACACTTGAGCACACACACGCACACGCACGCACACACACATACACACATACACACACACACACACACACACACACACACACACACACACACATGCACCTTCATCCTACACATACATAGGTACAAATAAATAAAACCTTGGGGTACATTGTTGCATGCCCATAATCCCATCCACTTGGGCAGATGAGGTGTGAGTCCTTAAATATATAAATTACAGACTTGGATATGACACAAAAGCAAACTTTTTGTGAAATGGAAATTGGCTTATTAATGTAAATTCTCTAGTCTCCTTACAGTAAGATGTAAAAGTCAGAAAGATTTCTGGCTCTCAAAAAGCAGCTAATCAGAATGTGGGCTGGAATCAACCACACTGTTTAGTAGCTTATAAGAAATGTAGAATCTCAACTTTTACTCACATTTCATTTGTCAAAAAGGGATTTTAATATAGATGGTCTCTGTATATAAATATTTATGACCAATGTACAAATTTTGATGGTAGAAAATAATTAACTAGTAGGGAAATGACATTTGCTTCCCTCTCAAGGGTTTGCTCCCTGAGGGTTGGACATCCTTGGAGAGTGTGCTGCCTTGCTACTTGGAGTTGGCATATGTAAGTCCAGGGTACAGTTTTAGAGTATAGCAGGCAGAACTCCTCTGGTGACTGTTAAAGGTGAGATGAAACCTCTAAAGGTGAGACCATTGCTATCTCTAGAGCTGAAGAAGCTCTTGGGGATGTTAACCTATTATTACATCAGCTTCAAAAATAGCTCTGAGACTGAGGACTAGGCTCCAATGTCTCAGCACTGACCATTACAGAACACTGAGCACATGTGACTCCACATCAGTATTAGCAATTTTGCAAGTGGCATGTAAATTTTGGTCCTGAGACTTTTGGACAGGAGGGCGATGTGTTCATCCGAAAGTTGGATTAAAGTCATAAGTCTAGAGGAACGACTGTGAAAGGTCTGGAAAATGCTCCTCACTGGATTAATTTATTCACTTATTCAGAGTAATTTTAAAGCTTATACAATGCACCAGCCACTTTCTCAGATCCCAAAGGTGAAAAGTTTAGCCCACCCCCTGCATTCTGCTGTGGCTTACAGTATAAAGATATGATGCTTTCAAGTTAATTTTCTAGAATTCACTAGGAAGTTCAGTCAGCTGTGATGAACTGGAGAAGGTTTGCATTATCCATTCAATTTTAAAAATAACATTTTAAAAAGGTAAACCTTCACGTGGGATGGGCTCTCAAAGTCTCTTCTTACACCAGGGAAAAATACCCATCTCACGTGAAGGGATGCACTCTTGCCCTGGACACATGGGTAAGGGCCCAGGCCCAGCCCAGGATGATGTGGTGGACTTTGAGGAGCCCCTGTTGAGGGTCCTACCCTGCCTGTGGAGTGGAGGGTGGATGGGGTGGGGGGTAGGCTGTGGGTGAGGGAGGAGGGATGGGGGTGAGGGGAGGGAGAGGGAGAAGGGATCAACATGTGAAACAAGCTTGTTCCTAATTTGAACTGATAAAAAAAACAAGTAAACCTTTACCAGAAAATTGAGTAGAGAAATTGGAATAGTATGTCTGTATCTCTGACTGACAATATTTTATATCCAGGAATAAATTTCCATTTTTCACTTTTTTCTTCCACCTTTCCTTCCTTCCTTCCTTCCTTCCTTCCTTCCTTCCTTCCTTCCTTCCTTCCTTCCTTCCTTCTTTCTTTCTTTCTTTCTTTCTTTCTTTCTTTCTTTCTTTCTTTCTTTTGTTGTTGTTGTTTTGCGGCAAGGTTTCTTTATGTAGTGCTGACTGTCCTGGAACTCAATCTATAGACCAGGCTGGGCTCAAATTCAGAGATCTGCCTACCTCTGTCTTCCAAGTTCTGGGAATAAAGATGTGAGCCACCATTGCCTGACTTGTTTCTTTATTTTAATTAATATTCATGTAGGTAAATAGCTTAAATGTCACACACAAAATGAAGAGCCTCCTTTTTGCTTCCTTTAGGATATGTTAAAAATCCTGAGAAATCTCCACATTACTTAAGAAAAAGTATTTTCTGGATGATTTTTGGTCTGTCAATGTCCCTCTTCAAAAAGGGGCATTTACCATTGGATTCACCACACATAGGCCATGCATTCATGTATAACAGTGCTTCAAACCTCTTGAACACACAGATAATGGTATTATTAGTACAAGGTAATGGGGTGAGTACAAGAGGGCTGTTGTTTCTGATGGCAACCAACAGGATTAAAGGACACCAGCATGAAGGCTAAAGCTCAGCACCTCAGCATGTGCTAAGTATGTCTTGATGTTCTGATCATAGCCTTTGACTGGAATGTGTATTGCATATCTTATTTGGATATTATCACAGTCTAGCCACTGCTTGTTTATAATGATGTCTCAGATGTCCATTTCCTTATGCATCATCCAGCGATGGGTGGACTTTTCTGATTTTGGAAGGATTTATGCCTTGATGTTTTCATATGGATTACATCAAATCATTAATCCTGAAAGAGAAGAAATTTTTTACAACAAAATTATATATTCTTAGTTTAATTTAAAGTTTGGTCTTTGGATATACTTCCCTAGTTCTTTTTGTCTTTAATGGCTGAAGTTGTAGTAACTTTGAAGGCATGCATGCCACAAGAAGGGAGGTGGCGGCGGGGCAGAGGGACTGGGAAGAGAGGCTGCAAGAAAGCTGTGCCTGGAATGTAAAATAAATAGATGATTTAAAAAAAGGAGAAAAAGGAGTACACCTTACCCTGGGTGATGTCTGGCCTCAAGCTTAACTCAAAAAGGGAAAAGGTTTATAGTGTTAGACTCCATGAAACCCTTTTAGTATGTAATTCCTACAATGGTGACTATAATTCAAGCAATTAAATTCAATGATAAGATCTCTCCTACATTACAGAATTTATAGCCACACTAAAGTAGCTTTAGTTAATGAATAATTTGAAACAATTATGACTAAGTATAACATGTTTTCCATTTTTAGTTAATCCCGATGATCAATGGGGACCATAAAATATTTTGCAAGCAAAAGTTGAATCTATAGACATTGGAATAATTATATGGTAAAAACATTTTATGACTGATATAAAATATAAAAATAATTATCATCATGTTTTTAACTGAATACAGGTGATAGCGTTCTTTAATGGTTGTTAATTAGCACAGATTTTCATTTATTGTGCAACATTACTATGAATATTTTTGTACTTAGAATAAGCACATCAAGTTGCAATGATAACAAAACTATTTCAAATTTTATTGCATTTCCTCCCAGCTTTATTTTATCTGTAAATTTTATCACATATTTGGATCCCAATTCTAATTAATATATGCTAACATGGCAGGTTGAGGTTGTGAATTCTTTAAAGCAGTGTGGATGCCACTTTAACATTTAATGACCTAAGGACATAGAAAGAGACCAGAGGGTAAGGTGAGAGGAAGAAAGATACTTGAGCATGCCATTACAATGTCTTTACTTAATCTTATCTCCCAAATATACAAATATTTTGAGTTTTTATAGTTTTACAGTATTATTCTTATTTTTTAGGCAGTTCAGATCTCCGCATGCTACCTGAAGAGATTTATATTCATGATGTCTGGTACTGAGTGAAGAGTTCTATATTCAATAAATAGTTCTGTAAATATTTTAATGGTTGTGTAAGCTGCCAGTCTATACACAATATAATATAACTTCCAGCTACAATGATGACAGAGAAGGTAATGGCACTGGCTCATTTAATACAACTGAGTATAGAAACAAATTATTTACAGATGTAGAGATGAGTTTGAAAAGAGTTAGAAATTAATTTGGAGCTCTTCTGCAGAAATTCTGATTTCTCTTGGGGATAAGGCTAAGACTACAAACAGAAAATGTAATAAGTTTTGCTTTTCTTCATCAACAGGCTTATATTTTGCATTGGCAAATTTTAATTAATGCTATCCCCATCTTAGGTAAGTTTGAAGGATAACAACATTGGAAAATAAATTAATTAATTCACATTTCATATTCCTATTTGTTTTACATCTGATTGAAAAGCTACTACATAAACTACTCTCTTAGAAATTAAGGCATGTATTGGGCAGACAAGGTGACAAAGACTGTACATGCACTGGCCAAACAACCCTGATGACCAGAATTTTGTCCTCAGAACCTACATGGTACAAAGAGGAAACAGGTTTCCAAAGTTCTTCTGCACCCTTCACGTATGTGCTATGACATAGACCTGTCCACACACATATCATACAAACACATAACAATAAGTATAACATCTAAAAAACAAACTAAGTACTTGCCAGAGCATATTAAATATACTGAGATTCAAGAGGAAGTTTTGTACTGAGGATTAATTAATTCTAGAGTTGTCAGATTTCATTGTTTGTAATGTTTTAAGATCCATACTTTTAACATCTGGCTATACTGATTTTTCTAGCAAATTCTGAAATGCCCTAAAGTAGACAAAGTTTGCTGTAAGTATTACACTGGTTCCTTAAATGCTCTTAATTCATATCTGAAATCCACTAATTGGGTTATTAACCTCTCCTCATATCTGTGAGGCTTGATTTCTTTGCCAGATTGATCACTAAAATTTTCTATGGTGGGTTCTTTTTCTAATAAAATTTTCTTCAAGTTTCTCTCAGGATTACTTAAAACATTCAGTATGTACAGATTGGTGATGTTTTTATTAAATTGACTTCTACATATGTGGTTGTAACTTGTTCATATTTTGTCATTCATATTTCATTTTCATTTAAAAATTCAATTGAAATATGTTTAATATAAGGATGCACAATAATAAAATAGAAATACAGAGTTAGTCATTTGACACAGAAAGACTAGCAAAAATAAAGCTTGTGATGATGCACAAATATCAGACAAAGCAGCTTCAAACCATATAACAACAAAGAGAAAGTACATCATAGCTTAGTGAGAAAGGACGTAGCTTGAGTTTGAAAAATTAAAGTAAGAAAAATATAAGCAGAATTTTTAGTGCAGAGACTACTGTTCTTTGCTCAATATGTATTAGAAGAGCATCCAAAATTCATTGTATGTCATATAAACAATATAATTGATAAATAAACACACAAAATATAGGCATGCAATGCTGCAAAGCAGGTAGGGTATTATTTGGGCAGTATAATCTCCAATAGGCTTTACTAATATTTTTTAAAAGTTTAAAAAGCAACACGTCCTTGGTCTGACAATAATGTCAAGTATGGGTTTCATCTTGTGGAGGAGAAAACAGTTCAATACTATTATGTTAATGCCACCATTATGCCAATGAAAATGTCTTGTCAGTCCAGATATTATTATAGCTCACAAGTTTCCCAGCTTGTTGACACTGCTGAATACATTTCTCCTCCAGTAGTGTCCATAGTAACTTCTAGCACTCTAAAATCTAGCATTTAAGGAGGAAACTTCCAGGCCAGTACCATCTTGATATTTCCATGCTCTATGACCAAGAACATGGTGCCTTCAATGACAAGGTCTTTCTATTGACCTGTGGAGTTTAACAAATAGCATTGAGAAGAGTTTGTAATTTTTTAGGGATTAATAACACTTCTCTAACCAACAATTCCAAAAGAGGAAACCCATTAGCTCAAGAGAATGGATGAATATAAGGGAACCACGTCCTCTAGACACAATAGGATAGCTGCACATATGAATTCACAGTGATTGCCATATTATATAGAAGTCTTGTGCAAGATCAATCCAGACCAAATCTCTCCTATAGTCATAACCTTTTCCCTGTGTTTTCTGACATGCTCATCTTTAAAAAACGTCATCTGGGTGATTATATCTCCAGAACTATCCACTGGAGTATGAGAGCCGTGTTGGTAAGTACACAACTGAAGACAATGTTTGCCCCATTCCAGAGTCGATTAGTAATCCAAAGATTGGTGGGAGGGGAAGTGTCAGATCCTTTCCTACCCTCATCAGTTCTGTGATGGACTATTTACAGGCTCAGTCTTATGTGGGCCATGGAGACAGCCAATGCAGCTGTAAAATCATAATTTGGCTGGATCATTCCAAGAAGACAGTTTTTCACAGATTTTACTTTTTCAGCTCTTACATTCTTTCTGACACTCTACTTACATGATTACATTTCAACTTTTGGCCTTTGTAATGACTAAACTCTAATACAGTAAACGTACTTTTTCGGCACAGTGATTAATTTTTTTCACCATTCAATAGGATAGAAGATAATCAATTTATTTTCCACTGAACATATGTGTTTCCGCATTGCAGTCTTTCTTAGTTTACAAGAAATAAAGGCAAAAATAAGAACAGATTGGAGACTGTTTCTCTAATTTTAATATGTAGAAATGCAGGTTTTTCATTTGCAAAAATGTCACTATCAACTAACAATGCAAAATCATATTGTAGATTTTCTGAGTGATAAGATGTCAGTAATACTTATTACTGGTTTTAGCTGGTTACAAAAAATACATTGTGCTGGCTGAGGGCATCATTAATGGTAAGTAAGCATGGATACCTTGCCTTCATGGCCTCAGGGTTTAACCACGATTGACTGACTCTTTTCCTATCAAGAACTGGCTCACAAAGAGAAACCTATTCCTAAGAGAACCATGTTTCCAATACATAATCTTAGAAGTACCTCATGTAATTGTTGCTCTAAATGCCATTAAATGTTCACATTTGGGAATTTAATGACATTAGAATTAGTAAAAATGGATGTTTTGGAAAAAAAGCTGCGAAAATTAGATTTTGTATAAAAATTCTTCACTGTTTTTAGGAAAAATTGCTTACTCAAAAGTATGTCACCTTTCTGTACTGATATTTACTCTACTTCTCAATTGAGGGATGTTGCTTTGAAATCACAAAAATTATCAAAGCTTGGCAGAGTGATAGAATTTTAAATGAAAAAATATTCATAATTTCTTAAGGATATGTTTAAAAATAACAATAAATGATAAAATTTATTTTTCTAAATGATACATTAAGGTAATCATATAGAGAGCAAAAGTATTCTAAAGCAGAAATAATTTATATGTGAACTTTGTGTACAGGAAACAAATTATAAAGTCACTGACAACTTTCTCTATATATCTCTCTATATATGTATGTATATACATGTGGATATATACACAATATAAGTTATTTTGAAAAGTGTTTCTTTGTCCAGTCTTGCCTCTCCTAGAACTAGCTCTGTTGAACAGGCCTGCCTTGGACTCACAGAAATTTAACCTGTTCTGCCTCCCTAGTGATGGGATTAAAGGCTAGCTACCACCACCAATTATTTTCTCCTTAAGGATCTCAAGGAAGAACATGGCAGCAGGAAACAACTGCACAGTGACTGAGTTCTTCTTGGCTGGGCTCTCAGAGAAGCCAGAACTCCAGATGCCCCTCTTCCTGCTCTTAGAAATCTATGTGGGCACTGTGGCAGGGAATCTGGGCAAGGTCACACTGATTGTGCTCAGTTCCCACCTGCACAACCCCATGTACTATTTCCTCAGCAGTCTGTCCTTCATTGACTTCTGTCAGTCCACAGTTGTCATCCCCAAAATGCTGGTTGGCTTTGTGTCAGAGAAGAATCTCATCTCTTACCCTTCCTGCGTGACATAGTTCTATTTCTTCATTATTTTTGGCACTGGAGAGTATTACACATTAGCTGCAATGGCATATGACCACTATGTTGCCATCTGTAAACCCTTGCTTTACAGTGTCACCATGTCCTATCAAGTTTGCAGTTTCCTATTGCAGGAGTGAATATTTTTAGTGTGTTCAGTGCATCAGTTCACACAGGATTCTTGACAAGGATTCAGTTCTGCAAATTAGATTTTATCAACCACTCTTTCTGTGATCTTCTTCCCCTCTTGAAACTTGCACACTCTAAAACCTAATCAACAATGAATTGTTGATTCTAATTTTTGGTATACTGAACATATTTGTCCCAATCTTGACCATTATTTCTTCTTACATCATCATTATTGACAGCATCCTCAGCCTTCAATCCAACCAGGGCAGGTCCAAAGTATCTGAAGTTCCCACATCTCAGCTGTTGCTATATATTTTGGTTCTGTTGTATTCATGTACTTACAGCCATCATCAGTGAATTTGATGGACCAAGGGAAAGTGTCGTCTGTGTTTTATACTACTGTTTTTCCCATGTTGAACCCCTTGATCTATAGCCTGAGGAATAAGGATGTCAGTGCTCGCTTGAAGAAAATACTTCAAAGAAAAACATTCATGTAGTCAGAAGTAATGTGAGGATTATTTATTAGAAAAGAGATACTGTTAAATTTCAAAAAACATGACTTTTCTTTTATTTATTTTTTATTTATGTTTGGAATATCATATGCAAATACTCTAATTACATCATTTTCCCCATCTCCCTCCAGTCAGTCATGTTTTCCCCCTGATCTCTATCAAATTAATGGCCTCCTTTCCTTTAATATGTGTGAGTATATGTGTGTGTGTGTGTGTGTGTGTGTGTGTGTGTGTGTGTGTGTGTGTGTGTGTGTGTGTGTATTATGGGGCTTATCCTTAGGAAGACTGATTCTGTTCTTAGCCATCATCAATTGACCATAGGTCTTTATCTGGGAGTGGAGTCCCTGGAGGTTTTCACCTTCTACATTGGTATATCAACTCATATCATTTTTGGCTCAGGTTTAGCAAACTATATTGTTGAGAGCCATGGTACCATTTTCCTGTCTTACGCAGAAGACCAAATCTCATCACAACTTTCCTTGTCCTCTGACCCTTAGAGCATTCTTTCTTCCTTCTCTAAAATTTCTCTGAGTCATAGGTAGAGTGATTGTATTATAGACAATTAATTGTGTTTCTTCACCCCACCATCAGTTGTTCCCTGTGTTTAGACCAGGACAAGGTATGGATTTCTGTAATGGGCTCCATCTGTTGTAAGAATAGTTAACTTATCTGTGGGTTAGATGATCTGTGCTAAATATGCAGTTAGATACTATACTTGTTTAGGAGAATGTATTATTAGATTGTTCTCTAAGTCCTATGACCTCATTAGCAACTCATAGTTAACTGTATTTATAGAACCAGGAATAAAGTCCCCCTTATTGAGTGGACCTTAAGTATAATTTCATAGATATTGATTACTGCCATGATGTCACTGCCACTATTGCACCTTTAGTGATGACAGCTTGCCATGCTGGTTATTATTGTGGTTCCTAGGTGTCACAGCTGGCTAGAACTATTAACTGTTTTACTTCCTGGGAAACTTCATAGTTATATAGCACTTTGCCATTCTATGAAAGCCATCCTCACAGAGTAGGTTTCTAGGCACAATTAAGGTCTATTCATCAAAGTTCAAATCCTGTGTCAGAATCCTGTGTGTCTTTACAATAAAGGCTTACTTTAAATTTCTGTGAAGCAACCAAGAGCAACAGCAATAGCAATAGCATATAATGTTTTGGGAGGGCTGTGCATGCATGCCTGTGTTTTGTGTGTGTGTGTGGGGGGGTATTTATATGTATGTATGTATATGACTATAATTTTAGGAAAACATATAATATGATTCTCCATGTCATTTTCCAAGCATTCTTATTAGTATTTATCAATCTTTCTATTTTCCTTTTTACACTATTTTTCCTCGCTCTCCACAAATACAACACTTCCAAGTTTTTTTTCTATTTACCACTTCATAGCATCTGTACCATCATTCCACTCTAGAGTAGATGCCCACCCCCATCATCCCCTGTTATTTTTCTGGTTTCTGTAGTAACTCTAGATTATATACTGACACCAAAGATTTGGATCTAGTTATCCTCAGTAAGAGGGACCATGTGGTGTTTATTTTTCTGGCTCAGAGTTACCCCACTCAATATTGTCTATTTCCATCTATTTTATGTTCAAATTTAAGATTCCCAGTTTTAAATATATAGAATTCTACTGTGTATATGTATTATGACTTCATTTCAGTTTATCAGTTGAAAGTCATTGGGTCATTTTCATTTCCTAGCTATTGTGAATACAGTTACAATGAAAATGTGTGAATAGTAATCTAGGGTTTATAATAAGTCCTTTGTTCAATGATTGTTATTACAGGGTCAAATGGAAAATTATTTGTTTATTCATTTACTTATCTATTTATAAGTCACACATCCTATTTTCATCTTGCTTCACCAGTTTACAATTCGGTCAACAATGAATAAGGCTTATCTTTTCCCCACATCTTCTCCAATTTTGGTGTCTTTGGTATTCTTGAATTTATTTCAACTGTGTTAAGATGAAATCTCAAAGGTGTGTTTATGTTGTTGTTAGTTTATTTTTCTAATTTGATGGGTTGGCCAAGGTGGGATGTTCCTTTCCATATTCAACAGGTTAAGTGTGTTAAATATTTTAATAAACATGAAGTAAGTCACCACTAAAGGTGTATTTCCATTGTTATTCTGAATCTAACAGCTGACAGTAAATATTACTTTTCACAAAGATGGTGACATTATCCATATCCCAGCCTATACCTCTAGAGAAGTCCCCTGGTCTACCAGAAGCCATGCCAGTAGCAGGTACCACAAGGAAGATCAGCCAGCAGCCTGCCAATATTTCTCAGAGCCTGTCCAGATTTCCTGTAACATCTCTCCCTCTCCTTGTCACCATAGTCTAGTCCACAACTCTGGAAGAGGACCCCTTCTCTACCAGAGGACATGCAGGTACCTGGAACCTCAGAGGCTAATATGGTACCCAGAACCACTAAAACCCCCTCATCTACCAGAGACCTCACTAGTACCCAGAACCCCAGAAACTTAGCAGCAACCCTTATGCCTCAAACCCTGGAGATCATGCAGACTGACAAAACCACAGCAGAGGTTCCCCACTGGACCAAAGGACTTGGCAGTCACCAGAACCACAGGCAGCTCAGGCCATATGACAAGAGATGAATCAGAAACAAAGGTAAAAAAACACTCATCCAACAAAAATAAACTCAAAAATCAACACTTAGTACTATAGTTACCACAAACCTGGATTTGCAGAGAACAGCTTAAGAACACAATCAACATTAGCCTGGGCAATATGTCACCACCAGAGCCCAGCTATCCTACTACAGCCAAAGCACAAGCACATGTGATCTTAAAACCAACTTAATGAAGACAATAGATGTCCTCAATGAGGAAATGAATAAATCTCTTATAGAAAACCAGGAAATCACAAGCAATCAATTAGAGGAAATTAATAAATCCCTTAAGGAAATACAGGAAAACATGGAATACAATGGCAGGGAATGAATAAATCTCTCATGAAAAATCAAGAAAAACAAGGAAAAATCAAACAGGTGAAGGAAATGAGTAAAACTCTTCAAGACTTGAAAATGGAAATAGAAACAATAAACAAAAAACAAACTGGGGGAATCCTGAATATGGAAAATCTGTGTAAGCAAACATGAACTGAAGACTCAAGCAACACCAACAGAATACAAGAATTGAAAGATGGAATCTCAGGGACAGAAGATATGATAGAAGGAACTAATACACTATTCAAAGAAAAATTTGCATCAAAAAAAAACTCTTGACTCAACAAATCTGGGAAATCTGAGACTACAAAAAGATCAGACCTAAGAATATTAGGAAATATATGAAGAATTAGAAGAATCCCAGATTCAATATCCAGAAAATATTTTTAGCAAATTAAAGAAAATTTTCCTAAACTTAAATGGACATGTCTATATAGGTACAAGATGCTTTCAAAAAACTAGATTGGACCAAAAAGGGAAGTATCCCCTGCCACGTAACGATAAAAATACATACAGAATTAACAAAGAATATTAAAAGATGCAAGGGATGATGACAATGTAGCATATAAAGGCAGGCCTATTAGAATTGCTTGTGACTTCTCAATGGAGACTCTAAAAGTCAGAATGGCCTGGACAGGTGTCTTACAGACTCCAAGAGAACACAGATGCCAGTCAAGACTATTATTTGCAGCAAAGCTTTTGATCATCATAGATGGAGAAAACAAGATATTTCATGTCAAATTCAAAGTTGAAGAATGTCTACCCACAAATCTAGCCCTACAGAAGGCCAGAGAAGGAAAATCTTATCACACGAGGGTTATATACCCTATGAGAATGCAAGCAAAATCAAAAGAAGAGAAATACACACACTACCACCAGCAGCAGCAACAAAGTAACAGGAATAAACAAGCATTTGTCATTAGTATCTCTTAATATCAATCAATTCAATTTGCCAATCAAAAGTTACAGGCTAACAGAATGGATGCAAAAACAAAATCCATCCTTCTGCTGCATACAAGAAACATCTTAAAAGTAAATACCGACATTACTTAAGTACAAGTTTGGAAAACATTTTTCTAAGCAAGGGCTCCAAGAAGCAAGCTGATTTGCAATTCTAATATCTAACAAAAGAGATTTCCAACCAAAATTAACATAAAGAGATGGGGAAGGACACTTCATATTAATCAAAGGCAAAAAAATCTACTAATATGAAATCTCAATTCTGAACATCATTGACCCAAAGATGTAAAGACACTTAATTTCTAAAAAAAAAAATACAAAACACAAAACAAAACAAAACAAAAACAAAACAAAAAAAAACATTATTGAAGCTTAAATCACTCATCAAATGCCACACATCGATAGTGGGAGACTTCAGTATCCCCACTTTATGGAGAGATCACTCTGATCATTATCTCTGGCTTGAATTCTAGAACATCTTCATTTAGGCTTTGAACTACCTTTTGTGATTGCTACCCTTTGTGTGAAGTGTTTGATTCTTCTTTGAGTTCTTCCTGAGGATTCAGAGTTTTTCCAAACTTAGTTATGAGAGGACTTGGATAACCAAGATGCCTCATTGTTGAGAATTGCTTGGGCAGATGATGCTTCCTTCAAACAACTCCAAATTAGAGGTCTTAGTATGCAGAAATTTACTTGCTGCTATGCATAAATATTATTACAATAAAAAAGTTTTTGTGAAGCAACCAGCAGTCAGTTCACCAGAATCTGGTTCCCCCGCTACTTTGCAAAGCCAAATTTTATCTTGGAATGACCAAATTCTTCCACAGACCCACACATAACAAAATACTGATACCCCATTCTCACTAATGGACAGGTTAGCTAGACTAAATTAAACAGAGAAATAAAGGAGTTAATAGATGTTATTATTCAAATGGGTCTAACAGATATCTGCAGAACATTTCACTGGAACACAAAAAAATATACCTTCTTCTTAGCCCTGTTGGGTCCTGGAATTGTGCCAATAATGGGGAACAGACCACTGAAGTCTATGACCCAGAAACAACTTTATTCAAAAACACCTGGAGGAGGACTTCTAACTAGTTATGATTAGAGAATTACTTGAATCTGTAGTCTAGGGAAAACTCCTGTTTACAGTCAAAGAGAGTACCCACTGGGGTGTGTGGAGTTCTGATGGTTTTACAGGAAGGGAGAGGGAGATATCTGGATGGACTAGGGAGAGGAGAAGAATATATCTAAATTCTAAAATTGTTTTAAATAGTGAAAATAATTTTGTTAGTGAGTGCTTTAGATGGTGCTTATTTGAAGGCCCATATTGCTTTGTTGCCAAAGAATTTATTGAATATAACACAAATCTCACCTTTAATGACAACAACAAAAATTGTGTTAAATTAGATAAGGAAATATTAGTAAAGCTTAAAGGAAGATTAGGACTTATACCTGTGAGCATAATCAATGGTTTTTCTGTATCAGTCATTTCATGTGATACTTGGACCATAAAGAAAGAAAATTTATTATCTTACTCTAAAATACCTTTGTTGATATCATCACTAAGAACTAACATCATAGTCACTGTGGTCCTTCAGGGCCTTTCAAAATTTATTATTTATTCCTGGGTCTTATTTGCCTATCTATGTCCTTATAGACTGTAGAATTCTGAAGAGAAGATCATCTGTTTCTTTATATCTCTATCCTGAAGGTTACAGGAAACTGTATCCTTAACACTTTTAAATTAGTTTTAATGTTTGTCTATATTAATACTGTGACAGAATATACTTGAATCATTATCAGCACATAAGTACTCATTACCATTTATAATAAATATCATAGCAGCTTCAGTATCAACCAAGTTATTGATATAATGCTACTGAAGACAGAATTAAATATGCAGATTTAAAATACAATATGTTAAGTACTTATGCATTATAATTATATATTGCTTGAATTCATACAAACTTGAGATGCTGGTTTTTTTTTCATTTTCACCTGTATTTTGTAACAACCTCATGTAACAAATGATCTATTGAAACTGGTTACTTTAGTTATCTCATTCGTATGTTCCTGTAAATAGTAGTGAATGATACAAAAATTATGGTTGTATATTAGATATGTCTGAATCTTCGTGTTTCTTTTCCCTATAAGGAAAACTGCAGTGATTGAAAAATTATTGTTGAACCTGAGGAATACTTCACTATAATAAATAGTTCAGTCATAAAAGGAAAAAAGACCACATGGACCCATTTATATGAATTATCTCTAACAGTAAAACTCTGTGAGCCAGAGAATTCAATAATGGTTGTAAGAACCTGGGAAGAGAAGATATATAACACACATAATCAAAGAGTTCATAGTCTCAAGTATTTCAGGTGAAGCAGTTCTATATTTTAATATATCCATAAGGATATTCTATGTAGTAACATGCTGAAAGTTTAAAGTATGACATTGTGTAATTGAAACTATTTGGCACTAAATACTATATCAAAAAGCCTTACCAAAATTACAGACAAGCCGGGGACACAAATTGCTACAAGGAAACTTGGGGAGGTGATAAACACATCAGTTGTATTGTTAGTTTTTCTGGTGAGATGAACATTTACGAAGTCCAAGACAGTGAAAACATATATAGTAAATATATTTGGTTTTTCGTTACTCAATTTACTGAAAATAAAATATTTGTCATTAAACATTGTTCTTCTTTTTCTTATTTTAATTAATATGTAAGATGCATCCAACAATGGGAACATTAAAGCCACTTATGCAAAGCCGATATTGAGGAATTCTTCACCAAGGACAAGGGCATTCAATCATTAACATGGCACAAGCATACCTGAATAGAAGCCAATGGAATTAATTGTGCCTGGTAGAACTGGGATGCATGGAAAGTGAGTTGAATAAAATGGATCAAAGTCTACAAACTGTGGCACAAATAATAAAAAAGAGACAGATATAGGGGTTCAAGCTTCAAGCTTCAAGCTGGAGATCAGAAAATCAAAGCAGCCAAGTCACTAGCTCATCTTTACCTCAGGCTAAAAGGACTGATCCTGTCTCCACAAGCTCTCACCAAGCTTCAGACTGCTGCCTTTCTTCAGCATGCCTGGAGAATAATTGTCCACATGAGACCCTTTGATATTTATACCTCCTGACTTCAGAGATTAAGGGCTGTGATCCCAAGTGCTTGATCAAAGGCCTAAGCTCTGTTACTCTTTACTCTTGTGGTAGCCTTGAACTCAGGGAGATCCATCTGTCTGTTTCCTGAGTCTGGGATAGCTTATGGCTGAATTTTCTTACAAATCCCCAGTCAAGCTTTAATAAATCATAAATAATATATCAACACAATAAACATTGTTAAATCTACCATAATCTACTGTGGAGATCTGTGATAGAGGCTATTATTTCCTAGGGCAGTTTGCAAGGGACAAGAAGCACAATAAAATTAGCCAATTAAAAGACTCAGATATATAGAAGGTCGTGTGACTTGGCCTGTCTTTGTTGGTGTAACAGAACAGCAAAGAATGATAATATATAGTGGTTAGAACTGTATTTATCTTTTCATAACTTTCTGAAGACAGAGAAGGTCAAGAACAAAGCCCCTATCAAGAGCAGTCTGTTTTCTTACATGATGATATAGCAGAAGACTGAAGGAAAAAGATTTCAAAAAAAAAGAATGAAAGAAAAGAAAAAGATACACAGGACTATGGGGATACAATTACCTCGGTACCCAAGCCACACAAAGACACAACGAAAAAGAGAATTACAGACCAATATCCCTCATGAATATCAATGCAAAAATATTCAACAAAATACTGGCAAATAGATTCCAAAAACACATCAGAGAAATCATCCACCATGAACAAGTTGGCTTTATTCCAGGAATGCAGGGATGGTCCAACATATGAAAATCCATCAATGTAATCACCATATAAACAAACTGAAAAAGAAAAAACACATGATCATCTCACTAGATGCTGAAAAAGCCTTTGACAAAATCCAACATCCCTTTACGGTAAAGGTCTTGGAGAGATCAGGAATAACAGGAACATATCTAAAAATGATAAATCTAATATACAGCAAACTAACAGCCAACATCAAATTAAATGGAGAGAAACTCAAGGCAATTCCTCTAAAATTTGGAACAAGACCAGGCATCCATGCTCTCCATATCTCTTCAATATTGTACTTAAAGTTCTAGCTAGAGCAGTAAGACAACAAATGGAGATCAAGGGGATACAAATTGGAAAGGAAGAAGTCAAAATTTCACTATTTGCAGATGATATGATAGTTTACATAAGTCACCTGAAAAACTCTACCAGAGAACTACTACAGCTGATAAACACCTTCAGAAAAGTGGCAGGATACAAGATTAACTAAAAAAAAATCAGTAGCCCTACTATACACAGAAGATAAATGCACTGATGAAGAAGTCAGAGAAACATGACCCTTTACAATAGCAACTAACAACATAAAATGTCTTGTGGTAACACTAACCAAAAATGAGAAACACCTTTATAGTAAGAACTTTGAGTCTCTAAAGAAAGAAATTAAAAAATACACCAGAAAATTGAAAGATCTCCCCTGCTCTTGGATAGTTGGGATCAACATAGTTAAAATGGCAATCTTGTCAAAAGAAATCTACATATTCAATGCAATTTCCATAAAAAACCCAACAGAATTCTTCACAGAACTTGAAATCACAGTACTCAAATTCACATGGAAAAACAAAAAATCCAAGATAGCCAAAGCAACTTTGTACAATAAAAGAAATTCCGGAGGCATCACCATCCCTGACTTCAAGCTCTATTATAGAGCCATAGTCCTGAAAACAGCTTGATATTGGCACAAAAATAGACAGGCACAAAAATTGGTCAATGGAATCAATAGACCCATATCAATCAACCAATAGAGTTGAAAACCCTGATATTAACCCACACACCTAACAACACCTGATTTTTGAGAAAGAAGGTAAAGTTATACAATGGAAAATAAGAAAGCATCTTCCACAAATTGTATTGGCATAACTGGATTCAGACATGTAGAAGATTGCAGATAGATCCATATCAATTGCCATGCACAAAACTTAAGTCCAAATGGATCAAAGACCTCAACATAAATTCATCCACACACTCTTAGAAGAGAAGGTAGGTGGTTCCCTCGAACAAATTGGTACAGGAGATCGCTTTCTGAACCTAAAACCAGTAGCACAAACACTGAGATCAACAATTAATAAATGGGAACTCCGGAAACTGAGAAGCTTCTGTAAGGCAAAGGACACAGTCAGCAAGACAAAACACCAGCCCACAGAATGGGAAAAGGTCTTCACCAACCCTATATCTGACAGAGGGCTGATCACCAAAATATACAATGAACTCAAGAAGCTAGCCACCAAAACTTCAAACAATGCAAGTAAAAAGTGGAGTGCAGAACCAAATAGATAATTCTCAACAGAGTAATCTAAAATGGCTGAAAGACACTTGAAAAAGTGCTCAACATCCTTATCCATCAGGGAAATGCAGCTAAAAACCTCTCTGAGATACCATCTTACTCATGTCAGAATGGTTAAAATCAATAACACCAATGACAGTCTATGCTGAAGAGGATGTGGAGAAATAGGAACATTCCTCAATTGCTGGTTGGAGTGCAAACTTGTACAACCACTTTGGAAATCAGTATGGGGTCTACTCAGTAAAGTGGGAATCAGCCTAACTCAAGATCCAGCAATTCCTCTCTTGGGCATATACCCAAAGAATGCACATACAATAAGAACATTTGTTCAACTATGTTCATCGCAGCATTATTTGTAATAGCCAGAACCTGGTAGCAACCTAGATGCCCCTCAACTGAAGAATGGATACAGAAAATGTGGTACATTTACACAATGGAGTACTACTCAGCAGAAAAAAAAAAAAAAAAACAATGGAATCTTGAAATTTGGAGGCAAATGGCAGAAACCATCCTGAGTGAGGTAACCCAGTCACAAATAGATAAACATGGTATGTACTCACTCATATATGATTTTTATACATAGAGCAAATGATTACCAGTGTACAATCCACACTGCCAGAGGAGCTAGGAAGCAAGGAGGACCCCAAGAGAAGATTGCATAATCCCTCAAAGAAGGGGATGAGGACAAGAACCCCTGAACAAAGTGGGAGTTTGGTGTGTGGGTGAAGAGGAAGGAGGTGGGTAATTAAAGAATTTAAATTAAAAAATTAAAATAAGATACAAAGGACCAAAATCAGCCCCTTAGGATCCTACACCTGTGGCCACAATCCTGCTCTCATAACAGCATTAATCACTTTTTCACATGATCTATGCTCCCTATAATGGTTCAGCTTCTTCAGTATGCTACATTGAAAGTTATTTTTCCAACACTCCCATTTTGAAGACACATTATGTCACAAAACATTTTTCTCAGCTTGTATAATAGAGGGGAACTTAATGTAGAAATGTGATCTTCTTGAAGTTATTATAGTTTGAAAACTAAGAAGTCTGGTGTTACTATATAAGAAACTGGTATCATGTACTTACTATGAGGTGTTACCTTATGATTTATAATTTACCCAGAATGAGGACAGCTCTCCTTTGTGAAAGATTGGCAATAATATCTGCTGAGTCAAAGAAAAACAAGGGTCCAGCAAATAAGTGCAAGCTATCTCATTTGTTTTCATAGTTATTTTCTTAATATTTTGACAATAATATTCTGATTTCTGTTTACTAATATTACATTTATATACTATCAACTACATTTAATAATTCTCTTAGCCAATTCTGGATTTTCTGTATGTTCAATTATATTTATAAATTAGAGATATTTTAACTCCTATATTTCTAAACTACTAGCTTTTAGGTTCATTTTTTGGATGATTTCTCTACCAGAATGTATCTAGATTAAAGAGAAGAGGTAGATAATTCTTTTGTTTATTCTTTTAATGTAAGATATTCAATTTGTTCTCATTAACTAGAGTTTGATTATGGATCTCTTGTGTATAATGTTTTTACTTTACTAGATGTAAAATATTTTATACAAAAATAAAGGTGTTATTAACAACATGATAACTATTTGAAACACACAATAAGGAGAGCTAGACTAGTTTGCATGAGGTATGAAATGGGTACCAGTACACATAATTTTAATGATAACTTTACAAGTATGTCATCATGTGTATGATTGTTTCTTTCATATCCCCCTTTGCCAGTACTACAAAATATTTGACTGTTGAGATAGAAAATAGGATGACAGAGGATTGGAAACAACTGAAAATATTTGAATTCTGTTTAAAAATTGAGTGATAGGAGAATGGATAGTCACATTTTTCTTTTATGTGAAAACTTCTTACATAAAGTTTCCAGAAGAACAAAGAAGAAGTAAATCAAACCACATTGACAGAGTTCATCCTTGCTGGGTTAAGTGAGAACCAAGAGCTCCAGTTGCCCCTATTCTTCATCTTCCTAGGAATCTATTTGGTTACAGTTGTAGGAAACCTGGGCATGATCATCTTGATTCTGTTTAGTTCTCAGCGGCACACACCCATGTATTATTTACTCAGCAGTCTGTCCTTTATTAACTGCTGTCAGTCCACTGTCATTACTCCCAAAATGCTGGTGAACTTTGTGACTGGGAAGAATGTCATCTCCTACACCAAATGCATTGCTAAGTTCTACTTCTTTGCTTTTGTTGTTGCAGAATGTCACCTGTTGGCTGCAACAGCATATGATTGCTATGTGGCTACAGTAATACTTTACTGTAATCATATCCCCTCAAATACATTTATGGATGGCAGCTGGGGTATATGATATGGGCTAAGTGCCACTGCTCACACTGTCTTCCCAATAAGATTGCTTTTCTATAAGGCTATATAAGAAACCTTTTACTTCTTTGATATTTCCCCATTACTGAAGCTCTATTGCTGTAGTATTTTGCAAATGATTTACTAGAACTGTCCTGTGTATTTAAAATTGTTTTACCAGGTATGAACATCCTTTATTCTTACATCTTCATCATTGTCAGCATCCTTCACATTCAATCCTCTGTGGGTAGATCCAGCACCTGCAACTCCCACATTTTGACTGTTTCTGCCTTCTTTGGTTCTACTGCTTTCATGTAACTTCAGCCATCTTCAGTCAACAGCCTGTAGGAAAGTAAATTGTCATCTTTGTTTTAAACCATTTTTGTAGCTAAATTGAATCCCATGATCTGCTGCCTGAGAAATAAAGATGTTAAAGTTGCCTTTAAACATTTATTACAAAAGATAGGTTTCCACTCAATAGTTTTTGTTAGTAATAGAGCATAATTTCTGGATAATGTAGGATGATATTTTCTACAAGCAGGGATTTTAATACTAGAAATGGGACTATTGTTAGTGATTGTTTGGAAGAAATGTACCAAAAATGTGAAAGTGGATTCTCACCTCTGTATCTTTGGAGAAGTGCTACTCTCTTGTACAACCATATTTCATTCAAGATAGCATACTATAACACCTGCAGAAAATTCTGAAATTGTTTTTGTGTTTGGGTATATTTATATACATGAACCCAGCTCTGTTCAGGCAAGCCTCACTTGTCACTAATATTAAGCTCAGAATGGATAAATTTCTTCAAAATTCCTTTGTTCAATGTTGTGTAGATGGCCTTCCTGACCAATTGGCAAATGTTTCAAATATACTTTTCCAAATTCTGTATCTTAAGCAATTGAAATGAAATTAGTTGTGCAATAGGAATATTGTGTTCTTCTGACTTTTGAAATGTATGCAGCATTATATTAATGTATATACAAGGTAAGGACTAGTTCACAGTGCCACCCACAAGTTATTTACACTATCTTAAATTAGATTGCAATGGTAAAGAGTAATGGATGAACAATGCAATTTTACAGTTATCTGTGCAAGATTCTTCACACAATTGTGTATCTACTCAGTTCCCTGTAATTATTTTATTCATGTCTTTTCTTTTTAACATTCTTTCTTTTTAAATAATTTATTTATTTTTATTTTATGTGCATTGATGTTTTGCCTGCATGTATGTCTGTGTGAGAGTGTCAGATATTGGAGTTGCAGACTATTGTGAGCTGTCTTGTGGGTGCTGGGAATTGAGGAATTGTACCTGTGTCCTCTGGGAGAACATCCAGTCCTCTTAAGCACCTAGCCATCTCTCCAGTCCTTTATTTTTAACTTTATTTTTACTATTTTATTGTGTCCTTCACATGATACATCTCAATCCCATTTATGTCCTGTTCCTGTGTATATCCACCCTCTGTCCTTGTAGCCTTCCTATTCCAGAAAAAAAATTAAAGAGAAAAAAGAAAAGAAAAAAAAGGGAGAAAAACCTCATCATGGAAGATATAGTGTGATATAGAGATTCACACAGAAACCCTTTTGTCCATATATATTTATTTTCAAGTGTTCATTGCAAAGTCCTTGGTCTGGTTCATATTTCCTTTTAATATAGACTTGTGGCATTTTTCTTTCTTAACACTCCAAGTTTCAGAATCAGATATTATATTATTTCACTGTAGCATTGATTTGTATCATTATTCACATGGAGAAAAGAGCAAATTGGAAAATTGTTTTATAACTAATGATAAGTCCCATTCACAAAATTATGATCAACTTTGAGTGAAAAAATGGGGTGCAGATAAGGAGACCACTAAATATGGGATGCTCTTGATTTCTCCTGTTCAATTAAGGCTTTGTATTATTTAAAGGAAGAATACCATGGTTTACTCTAAATGTGTTTTCCATGGTTTTATCAAATTAGATGTTAAGAAAAAGCTTCACACACACAACCAGATGCTAGTCTGCACTTTTGAGGTTCCCTCTTTCCAGGTCACTTTAGATATGTATCAAATAACCACCTGAAGACAACTTTAAGAGTCTAATGACAAAGTAAGTGTATTGCTTTTTTATTTTGGTTTTAGAAACAATATCTAGATCAACTAGTAGATAAAAATTAAATTACACAATTCCACAATCATAAATTCAAGATATTAAAAAGGTCATTTAGAATTAGGTCTGGAAAATTAATTCATTGTCTAAAGTACTTGCTTTACAAGGAAAGGAACTAAGTTGAACTCAAAAATCAATTTTCAAAAGTAGAGACGTTGACTGGCAATTACAAGCACAGCACTGGAGATAGAGACACGAAGATTGCTCAGGCAATCTAGTCGTCCAGACTAGCTAACTGCTGATTGCAGACCAGTGAGAAACTTTCCACCAGAGAAAGTGGACAGCCTATGGGAACAACTCCAGTGTTGGTGTTTGCCCTTCTCATGCTTATTCAAACATATGTACACATAACTTCATTACATGCATACACATACACAGACAAATATTTAAAGGTTCTTCTTACATTGATGCATGCCCATAATCCCACATACTTTTTTAAATTTTTTATTTGAATTAGAAACAAGATTGTTTTACATGTCAATTCCAATTCTCTCTCCCTCCCTTCCTCTCCTGCCCACCCCCCAACTAACATCCTACCTATCCCATACCCTTTCTGCTCCCCAGGGAGGGTGAGACCTTCCATAGAGGGTTTTCCAAGTCTGCTATATCTTTTGGAATAGGGCCTAGGCCGAAACCATTTTGAGCAAGGAAATGCCACATACTTTGATATATGAGGCTTAAGTTCTTAAATATACAAATTACAGAGTTATATATGATATAATTCAAACTGTTTGTAAAAAGGAAATTGTCTTTTTATTTTAAATTCTCTAGCCATTTTTCACTAAGATGTAAACATCAAAAGGTCTTCTGAATTTCCAAGACCAGCTGACTATACTGTGTTCTGGAACCAACAACACTATCTTATAGCAGATAAGAAATCTAAAATCTTAAATTTTACTTAGATATCATTGGTCAAAATATTGTTTTTTTTTCAGATAACATGTCTAAATAAATATTTAGCACAAATATTGAGTATTTGGATGACAGATAAAAGATTAATCAGATGTGAAATGGCATTTGCTTCCTTTTAAGAGTTTTCTCCCTGAGAGCTAGAAATCCTTGGAGAGTGCCTTATCATGCTATTTAGAGCTAGCATATATGAGTTCTGGGTACACCTTCAGAGTGTAGCAGGAAGAACCACTTAGGTTACTGTAAAAGGTGAGACTGTTGCTAACTCTAGAGCTGAAGAAGCTTTTGGGAATGTCAACTTAGCATTATATTAACTTCAAAAATAGCAAAGTTAGTCACAAGTCATAGAAGCCAGACACACACCTTTAATCCATGCAGCCAGAATCAAGGAGGTGCTGATACAAACCTTTAATCCTAAAACTCAGCATTAAGAGGTAAACTGATTTCTTTGAGTTCAAGGCCATGCAGGACTACAAGACATTGAACCATTCTAAAAGAGTAACAGATCACATGCCTTTACCCCGGTACTAGAGGGGTATAATTGACAGAAGCAGGGTCTTCAGTATTAAGTAGGAGGCATTCATTCTCCAGCTATGCTGAGGAGAGTTTATAGTCTGAGGCTTGGTGAAAGCTTTTGGAGACAGTATCAGCCCTTTCAGTCTAAGGTAGAGGTAAGAAGCTAGTGGCCAGGTGCTTTACTTTTCTGATATTCAGCTTAAAGTTTGAACCCCAATATCAGTCTCTGGGTCTTTTGTTTGTGCTGAACAGAACAAAGGAAAAGATAGATTGGACAGAAAGATGGCCCAAAACTCTCTTTGAAGCATGGCATTAAACTGATTTAAATTAATTTAATCACAAATTAAATCAAATCAAATCAAAATGCACAACTATTTTGATTTTTATACTCTTTCATTGTTATTCTTATTTTTTAGGCAGTTCAGATGTACATGATACCTGAAGATATTTATGTTCATGATGTTTGGCATAGGACTAAGAACTATGTATTCAATAAATTTTAAGAGATGAAAAAATAGATTTGTGAAAATTTTAATGGTTGTATAAGCTACCAGTTTATCAACAATATAACATAACTTGCAAATACAATAATAAAAGAGGAGGTAATGACATGGGCTCATTTAGTGCAATTGAATATAGAATGTGGAAAGTGATAAAAATATTAATAGTCAATAGTCAATTGAATAGAAACAAATTATTTACAGTTGTAGAGATGACCTTGAGATGAGCTAGAAATTAGACTGAAGTTGTTCTCCCTAGATTTCATTTTCTCTTGGGGATAAGGCTAAGACTATAAGCAGATAATACAATAAATTTTGCTGTTCTTCATAAACATGTTTACATTTTTCATTGTTAAACTTTTGTTAGTCCTGTGATCATCTTAGGTAAGTTTAATGGATAACAGTATTGGAAAATAAATGAATCAATACATACTTCATATTCCTTTGTGTTTTATATCTGATTGAAAAATAGCTATGTACAATGCTGTCTTAGAAATTAAGGTACTTACTGGGCAGACAAGATGACAAAGGGTATAAATGCACATGCCATGCAATTCTGATGACCTCAAATCTATCCTCAGAATTTTCATGTTAGAAAAATAAAACAGGTTCTCCAAGTTTCTTCTCTTTCTTTACATGCATTCCATGGCATACACCAGTGCACACACAAATCTTACAGGCAAACACAGTAATAACAATAAGTATAACATCTAAAAGAGAACTAGGTACTTGCCAATAGTGTATCTGTATGTTAAATATAGAGAGATGCAAGAAGAAAATTTTGTACTGAGCATTAATTACATCCAGAGATATCAGATTCCATTATAAATAACGTTTTAAGATGCATACTTTTAACATCAGAATATACTGATTTTTCCTGCAAATTCCGAAATATCAAAGTTGCTTTAAATACTCCACTTGTGTCAGAAATTCTCTTATTTCATATGTAAAATCCACTAATTGGTTTATTAGTGTCTCCAAATATCTGTGAGGCTTGATTTCTTTACTGTATTGAATATTAAAAATATATCTAGGGTGAGTTCTTTTCTTATTGAAATTTTCTTCAAGTTCTCTCAGGACTACTAAAAATATCCAGTATATACATGTTTGTTGATGTTTTCATTAGATTGACTTCTAGATATTTGGTGCTAACTTGTTTGTATTGTATATCATTCATATTTAATTTTAAACAGAATTCAATTGAAATATGTTTAATATAAACATACATAATACTAAAATAGAAATACAGAGTAAATGTTTGGCATGAAAAGACTAGCAAATATAAAGCTTGTGATGATGCACAAATATCATACAAGTAGCTTCAAACAGTGTAACAACAAATAGAAAATAATTCATTGCTTAGTGTGAAATGGTGTGACTCAAGTTTAAAAAATTAATGTAAAAAAAATATAATAAGAATTTTTAGTGCAGAGATTACTGTTCTTTACTCAAAATGTGTTAGAACAGCATCCAAAAAACATTGTGGATATGTAATATGTTTTAAAAAATTAAAAAATAAACAACCAAAATATGCATGTGATGCTGTGTAATAGACAGTGTATTATTTGGGGGGTCATTCTAATCTTTAAGATGCTCTGCTAATACTTTTATAAAGTTTAGAAAGCAACAGGTCATTGGTCTGATAATAGTGTAAAGTATCTATCTCATCTTGTGGAGCAGAAAATGTTTCAGTACTTCCATCACATTCATACCACCTTACACCAATGAGAATGTCCTGCCAGCCCAGATGTTATTTAGTTCACATGGTTCACAGCTAGTTAAGTTTGTTGAGTACTTTTCTTCTCCAGTAGTGTTCATAGTAACTTCCCAAACCATCCTCATATCTCTATGCTCTGTGACCAAATGCAGGGTGCCTTTATTAACAAGGTCTTTTCATTGAGCTGCAGAGCATAAACAATAGCATTGAGTAGAGTTTGCAATTTTTTTTAGGGACTGATCACACATCACTGACCATCAACTGGAACGGAGGAAAGCCATTAACCCAAGCTGAAGGATGAATATAAAGGAACACTGTCCTCCAGATACAATAGGATATCTGCACATATGAAGTCACAGTGATTGCGATATAATATGTAAGTTCTGTGCAGGCTTAATTCAGACAA
Organism: Cricetulus griseus; assembly: GCF_003668045.3. Taxonomy (NCBI): domain Eukaryota; kingdom Metazoa; phylum Chordata; class Mammalia; order Rodentia; family Cricetidae; genus Cricetulus; species Cricetulus griseus. Next base: position 151,128,774 of record NC_048597.1, on the reverse strand, counting down.
AATTTCTTCAAGGAGAGGGGAGTTGGGTATGAAGTTTCCCCGCTTCCTGAGCAGCCAATATCAAGTCAAGACTGTGGAGAGAGGGAGACTGATTTTCTTTAAGAACAGTGTCCCTGGTAAGTCAACCATATTATTGTGGAAGTCCACACATCTCACAATACATGGGCAGCAGAAACTGAGCATTATGGATGAAAACAAAGACACAAAAGGAGCTATACTTTTGATGATGTCAGAGAGGAGTTGTCTATGCTCAAAACACATTGTAGGAAATTCTCAATGACCAAATTAAAAAGAAAATAAAAATAACTTTATCTAAGGTGGTATTAAGAAATTCATTGCAATGCAATATTTTATATTTTCAAGTGCATTCAATAAATATAATAAAAACTAGGACATACTTCAAGATAAGAAAACTTGATGTAAAGCAAAAAACATGCAGTTACCTATCTGACACTTTTCCTCATTAATCCCCCTTCCATATCTGAAATTTGGGACATTGTTTTGAATCATAAAAATTATGGAAACTTCAACAGAGTAATAGAATTATAAAGGAAATGCATTCTTAATATTTAAAAATAAGTTTTAAAATAATAATAAAATGTATTTATTTATTTTAATGAATTAGTTTATATATATTTATTCCTTTAACTGATCCATTTAGGTAATTATATAGAGAGCAAAAGTATTTTAAGGCATAAATAATTTATATGTGGAACTTGTGTACATGATAAAGAATAATAATGTCATTCAGAGAAATTCTCTCTCTCTCTATCTATCTATATATATATATATATATATATATATATATATATATATATATATGGGACATATTTGTGTGTAGGATTTCCTCTCATAGAACTAGATTTTTATCAGGCTAGTCTTGTACTCACAGAAATCTGACTGCTTTTGCCTCCCTAGGGCTGGGATTAAAGACTGGATCTTCCACCACATTGCTCTACCAATTCTATTACTCCATCGTAATCTGAATTAAGAATATGGCAGCAGGAAACAACTGCACAGTGACTAAGTTCTTCTTGGCTGGGCTCTCAGAGAAGCCAGAACTCCAGATGCCCCTCTTTATTCTCTTCATGGGAATCTATGTGGTCACTGTAGCAGGCAATTTGGGCATGATCACATTAATTGTGCTAAGTTCCCAACTTCACAACCCCATGTACTATTTCCTCAGCAGTCTTTCTTTCATTGACTGCTGTCAGTCCACAGTTGTTACCCCTAAAATGCTGATGAGCTTTATGACAGAGAAGAACCTGATCTCCTATCCTGCATGCATGACTCAGCTCTATTTCTTCATCATTTTTGGCAGTGCAGAGTGTTGCACATTAGCCGCAATGGCATATGACCGCTATGTTGCCATCTGTAACCCCCTCCTTTACAGTGTCACCATGTCCTATCAGATTTACAGTTCCTTGATTGCAGGAGTGTATATTTTTAGTGTGCTCAGTGCATCAGTTCACATAGGCTTCCTCATAAGAGTTCAGTTCTGCAAATTAGATGTGATCAATCACTATTTCTGTGATATTCTTCCCCTCTTAAAGCTTGCACACTCTAATACCTATATCAATGAATTGCTGATTCTAATTTTGGGTTCATTGAACATCTGTGTCCCAATCCTCACCATTATTACTTCCTACATCTCCATCATTGCCAGCATCCTCCGCATTCATTCCTCAGAAGGCAGGACCAAAGCCTTCAGTACTTGCAGTTCCCACATCTCTGCTGTTGCTATCTTCTTTGGTTCTGCTGCGTTCATGTACTTGCAGCCATCATCAGTGAATTCAATGGACCAAGGAAAAGTGTCATCTGTGTTTTATACTACTGTGGTTCCCATGCTGAACCCCTTGATCTACAGCCTGAGGAATAAGGATGTCAGTATGTCCCTCAAGAAAATATGTCAAAGAAAAACATTCATATAATCAGGAGTAATGTGAGAATTATTAGACAAGTAACCCACAAATACATAGTTTGAATTTACTGTATTTATTTTATTTTATTTTACTTGTAAGAACACTCATTTGCTATGATACTTTGATAAATTATAGAAGTATAAATTTTAAATTCAATTTTTGATGTGTACATTATCACTTTTGTTTCATAGAATAAAAAAATGTAAACCAATAGTTACAGTGATATGAATCCATACACATAATGGATAGCTCATATATATTTTGTCATTTTTTATTAATATTAGTTTTAAAAATATTAAACTTCATTCTGAATTCCAACAAATCTAAAAGTTTGTATTTATTTTTAATTCATTTAGGGGAATTTATTATGTAATTCGTGTAATTACATCATTTCCTCTTCTCCCTCTAATTACTCCCATCTTCCCCCTGCTCTCTGTCAAATTAATGTCCTCCTTTACTTTAATTAATGTATATTTGAAATATATATAATGCATAATATATATATATATATATATATATATATATATATATATATATATATCCATATATACACATATGTGGTTTTATTCATTCTAACCCAATTATCTTCTTTTTTGGTTTTTTTGAGACAGGGTTTCTCTGTATTGCTTTGGAAGTGTTCTAGAACTTGCTCTGTAGACCAGGCTGGTCTCAAACTCCCAGAGATCTGTCTGTCTCTGCCTCCTGAGTGCTGGGATTAAAGGCGTAAACCACCAATGCCTGGCAAAGATTTATTTATTTATCATGTATACAGTGCATGCCAGAATAGGGCACCAGATCCCATTACAGATGGCTGTGAGCCACTCTGGGGTTGTTGGGAACAGAAATCAGGACCTCTGGAAGAACAGTCAGTGCTCTTAACCCCCGAGCCATCTCTCCAGCCCTCTTAACTTTCATTAATTGACTATACCTCTTCATCTATGGGTTGAGTCCCCTGAGATTTTACTCTTCCACATCAGTGTGCCAACTGCTATTATTTTTTGGCTCTTATTAAGCACCCTATATTGTTCAGAACCATGGTGCCATTTTCCTGTCATACACAGAAGAAACAATCTCACCACAACCTTCCTTACCCCCTGATTCTCAGAACATTCTTTCTTTTTCTTCCAAATATTCCTGAGTCTTAGGTAGACTGATTGTATTGTATTGAAGATGGATTAACTGTGGTTCTTCAACCCATCATCAGTTTAGACCAGTTATGGATTTCTGTAATGGTGTCCATTTGCTGTAAGAAAAGCTACACTTATCTGTGGGGAAGATGATCAGTACTAAGTATGTGGTTAGAGATTATACTAGTTTAGGAGAGGGCCACTATTGGACTCTCCTCTATGTTCCATGGGCTCATCATTGGTCAGAGTTGACTGTGTTTATAGAACCAGGCATGAAGTTTATTCTATTGAGTGGACAGTCAGTATAATTCTATAGATACTAATTATTGTTATGATGCAACTGACCCTATTGTCCTTTTAAGGATAGCTTGATTTGCTGGTCATTATTGTGATTCTTAGGTGTCACAACTGGGTAGAACTATTAACTGTTTTTGTACCTTGGCACCTTGGGAGGTATATAATATTTTCCATACTAAGAAAGCTAGTCCTCACAGAGTAGGGTTCTTCAGCTCTATTCATTCAAGTCTAAATCCTGTGTCAGAATACTGTATGTCTTCAGCAGTGGAGACTTAACTAATTTCTGTGAAGAAACTAAGGACAACAGCAATAGCATATAATGTTTTGGGAGGGCTGTTGGTGCATGTGTGTTGTGTTCACTCACGTGTGTGTGTGTGTGTGTGTGTGTGTGTGTGTGTGTGTGTGTGTGTGTGTGTATTTCAGGTAAACATAAAATAATATGATTCTCCATGGCTCTTGCAGAAAACCCTAATTTGTATTTATCAATCTTTATTATTTCTCTTTTACACTGCTTTCTCCACACTTCCCTAAATAAAACACTCCTAAGATTTTTCTATTTGCCTATTCATAGCATCTGTTCTCTGTTTTTCTTCTCTCTAGAGTAAGTGACCACTCCCTCATTCTTTTTTTTTGTTTTGTTTTTCTGGTTTCTGCAACAACTCAAGTTTATATACTCCTACCACATATTTGGATTTAGATATCCCCAGTAAGAGAGAGCATGTGGTATTTGTTTTTCTAGTTCAGAGTTGCCTCACTCAATATTTTCTTGTTCCATCTATTTATATGCCAATTTTAAGTATTTTTTTTACAGATAAACAGAATTCTACTGTAATATATTTTCATTATCAATTCATCAGTTGAAAGTAATTTCTATTTGGTAGCTATTGTGAATAGAGCTGCAGTGAACATGACTGAAAAGGAATCTGTGGTTCAGAGTATCAAGACCTTTGTTCAGTAAGTGGTATTGCAGGGTCAAATGGAAAATTATTTATTTACTTACTTATCTATTTATAATTCATCATATATACTCAATGTTGCTGCACCAGTTTGTAATTTCATTAATGGTGAGTGAGTGTTACCTTTTCCCCACATCTTCTCCATAGTTGGTACATTTGGTATTCTTGAATTTATTTCAACTGGGTTAAGGTTAAATCTCAATGTTGTGTCTTTGTTTTTGTTTTTGTTTCTTTTTCTAATTCATGGCTTGGTCAAGATGGAATGTTCCTTTTCACATTCAGTAGATCAAGGGTGTTCTATCTTCTCAGGTAAACCTTTCAATAAACACTGCTAAAGTTGTATTTCCACTGTTGTTCTGGTTATAATAGCTGACAGAAAATATTACTCATCATAAAGATGGTAGCATTATCCATAACTCAGCCTATAACTCCAGAGAAGACCACTGCTCTTCCAGAGGCAATGCCAGTGGCAGGCACCCCAAGGAAGACCAGCCCAAAGCCTGCCAACACTCCTCAGAGCCTATCCAGCTTTCCCCCAACATCCCTCCCTCTCCTTGTTACCATATCCTAGTTCACAACTCTGGAAGAAGAACCCTGGTCTACCAGAAACCATGCAGACACCTGGAACCTCAGAGTATAATTTGGTACCCATATCTCAAGAAATCCCCAGATCTACCTTAGCCCTTACCATTACCAAGAACCTCAGAACCTTAGAGTTAACCCTTGTACCCCAAACCCTGGAGGTCATACAGACTGACAAAGGTTCCCTATTGGACTAAAGTACTTAGAAGTCACAAGAACCACAGGCAGCTCAGGCCAAATGACAAGAGAGGAATCAGAAACAAAAGGAAAAGGCATCCATCCAACAAAAATAAACTCGGAAATCAACACCTAAAACTATAGTTACCACAAACCCAGATGAGTAGAGGCCAGCTTAAGAACACAATTGGGGGTGAAATGTGGATATGGTGGGGGGAATGGGACGATGGGAGGGAAAGGTTAAATGGGATTGGTATGTACAAAAAGAGAAAGTTCTGCTGCTAAGTAATTATCAAAATAATAAACATATGGAACTAAGAAAGAATATTAAAATATGGAAGGGAAATGGCCTACTAACATATGAGGGTAGACCTATTAGAATTATATCTGACTTCTCAATGGAGAGTCGAAAAGTCAAATGGGTGTGGACAGATGTATGGAGAAATCTGATTAGAGGTACAGCTGACTATGCCCACTTGGTTGGGCGTGGTCAGTGTTAGGTAACATGGGTGTAAAAAGGAGAGAGGTGCTCACCTGGCTCTCTTTTTCCTGGCTGAGCTGAAGAGGAAGCATTTCAGGGTCTGTCCTTCTCCTATGCAAACCTGGTCACTGGCTTCCTAGTATGAGTACATTTCCCCTGTAAACTACTGTTTATCAACTTATTTCTGACTCCACTGTGTAATCATCAATAGAAAGATATCTGCCAGTTTCTAAGAGGCCACAGATGTGAGACCACAATACTATATACAACCAGACTTTTCATCACATAGATGGAGAAAATAAGCTATTCTATGACAAAGTCAAAGTTAAACAGTATTCATGTAGAGCTCCAGTCCTACAGAAGGCAATAGAAGGAAAACATCATTTCAGGGTGGCTAAGTACACTCAGGAGAACAAAATAAAAGGAATTAACATTGATTTGTTTTTAATATCTCTCAATATCAATAAACTCCATTCCCCAATAAAACCTCACAAGCTAACAGATTGGATACAAAACATAACCCATTCTTCTGCTGCATACAAGAAACTCACATTAACATCAAAGACAGACATTACCTCAGAGTAAAGATTTGTAAAAGTTTTTCCAGGCAATGAGCTCCAAGAAGTAAATAGTGTAGCCATTCTAATATCTAACAAAATAGACTTCCATCCAAAATTAATAAAAAGAAATGGGGAAGACACTTCATTTTCATCAATGGAAACAAACCTCTATCAACATGACATCTCAATTCTGAACATCTTTGCCTCAAATGTATAGGTATACAATACACATTTAGAAATCAAAACAACCACAAAATCCCAAACAAACAAAAAACATTACCAAGTTTAAACCACGTATCAAACCCTATACATAAATAGTGGGAAACTTCATTATCCCCACTATAGGGAGAGATTCAGGTCATTGCCTCAGGCTTGAATTCCAGAAAACATGCTCCTAGGCTTTGAACTACCTTTTGTGATTGCTACACATTGTGTGAAATGTTTGATTCTTATCTGAGCTCTTCCTGAAGGATATAGAGCCTTTGCAAAATTTGATTATGAGAGGACTTGGGTGACCCAGATGTCTCATTGCTGAGAATTGCTTGGGCAGATGATGCTTCCCTCAAACAACTCCAGATAAGAGGTCTTGGTATGCAGAAATTGACTTGCTAAAGAGGTTAAATTGTGTATCAATTGTATAACAGCAGTCAGTTCACCAAAATCTGATTCTCTTGCTGCTTTACAAAGCAAAAACTCATCTTTAAGTGACCCAAATTCTTCCACAGACACACACAAAGCATTATTGACACCCCATTCTCACCAATGGAAAGGCCATCTAGGAAAAAAATAAAACTAAAGAGGTGAAGCTAATAGATGTTATTAATTAATGAGCCTAACAGATATCTACAGAAATTTTCACCCAAACACCAAAGACTGTACTTCCTTAGCTCTGTAGGGTCCTGTAATTGTGCAAATAATGGGGAACAGACAACCTAAGTCTATTTAGCCAGAAGCAACTTTATTCAACAACACCATGGTGGTTGGGACACTTCTAACTAGTTATGGATACAGAGAATTATTTGACTCTGTAGCCCTCAGAAAGAACTACAAGCTTCTTCTTATACCAAAAGGTTATACACAGGACAGACAGTTCATATTAGGATTTACAGAATTGTGTTGTTTTGGGATGGGGAGTAGGGGAAGGGCTGGCTTTACTTGTTTTCCTGATTTGGGGAGGTGTACTGTTAACTTGATTTTGTGTTTGTTTTTTCAGAAAGAACTTAATTTGGTTGGCAAAAGAGGGAGAGATATCTGGAAGTACTATGGAGAAAGGAAGTATATAATCAAATTAATTTATATTTAATTTTTTTAAAATAATGAAAATGCTTTTGTTATGTTTGTGTTTTAAGATGGTGTGTATTCTCAAGGCTAAAATTGCTTCATTGTATTGATTTGTATTTCTTACAAAACTTTGTTAAAGATTTATTGAATATAACACAAATCTCACCTTTAGCAACACTGAAAACAAATTTGTTAAATTGGATAAAGGTGATAATGAGTAAAGCTTTAAGGAAGAATAGAACTTATACATGTGCGTATACTCAATGGTTTTCCTGTGTCAGTCATGTCATATGATACAAATGTACTTTTCAAAATTTTATAAATTAAGCAATTGGAAGAAAATGTTTATCAATAGGAATGTTGAGTTACACTGACTTTTGAAAAGCACTATATTAATGTGTATGTAAGCAGAGGATAGGTTCTATCACAGTCCTACCCTCAAGCTATTTATACCTTTTAAACTAGAATGGCAGTGTTAATCAGGAAAAGATGCATTGTGCATTTTCACGGTTATCTGTGCATCATTCTTCACATTGCTGTATGACTCCTCAATTCCCTATAATTCTATGTTCACATTCCTTCATCTTTTAAATTTCTTTTTATTTATTCTGTGTGTCCTTTGCGTCACTCATTTCAACCCCATTCATTGCTGTTCCTGCATATCAGTCCTCTTCCCTTGCAGCCTCCCCACTCCAGATAAAATTTAAGTGAAACAAACCAAAAGGAAATCTTGTCATGGCAGCTCAGAAAAGCTCTGTCCATATATCTTTACCTGCAAGTATTCATTGAAAAGAGTCATTGTTCAGCCAAGCAATGGTGGTGCAAACACCTTTAATCCCAGCACTTGGGAGGCAGAGGCAGGCAGATCTCTGTGAGTTCAAGACCAGGCTAGTTTACAAGAGCTAGTTCTAGGACAGCCTCCAAAGGCACAGAGAAACCCTGTCTGGAAAAACCAAAAAAAAAAGAAAAGAAAAAGAAAAAGGAAAAAAGAAAAGAGTCATTGCTCTGGGTCATATTTCTTTTTAATGTAGAGTCATGGTGATTTTCTTTCTTACCTTTCTGAGTTTCGGAATCAGAAGTTATATAATTTCACCGTATCATCAATTTGTATCATTATTCCCAGGAGAATATAATATAATTGGAAAAATTGTTTTATGTGTCCCATTCACTAAATTAGCATCAATTATGGAGGAAAAAATGGGGTGTGGGCAAGGAAACGATAACTATGGAATGCTCTTGCTCTCTTTTGCTCAATTAAGGTTTTGAATTATTTAAAGGAATAATACCATGTTTTACTATAAATGTCTTTGCTATGGTTTTAACCCATTAGATGTTAAGAAAAAACTTCACACACGTGGCTAGACACCAGTCTGCTCTTTTGAGTTTTCTTCTTTCCAGGTCACTCTAGGTATGTGTCAAGTTGTCAGCTGAAGTCTGCTCTGAGACTCTGTAACAAAGTGAGTGCATTGCTTTGTTATTTTGCTTTTAGAAACAATATTTAGATCAACAAGAAGTCACACATTATATTACATAATCTCCAGGCATAAATTCAAGATATAAAAATGTATTTTAAAAATAGGGCTGGAAAATTAATTCGTTTGCTAAAGTATTTGCTTTATAAGCATCAGCACCCAAGTTGGGTCTCAAAAATCTGTTCTAAAAAGTAAGGATGGTGAATAGCAATTGCAAGCAACACATTGGGTGATAGAGACACATCACTATAGCAAACTAGTCACCCAGACTAGGCTACTTGGCTAATATCAGGACAGTGAGAGACCTTGCATTAAAATGGTAGACAACCTAAGGAGTAACAACAGAGATTGTCCTTTGCCCTTAATATGCTCATGCGTACATATGTACATGCAACTTTCTTAGATTCATACAAATACATTGGCAAATTAATAAGGTATCTTCATACATTGTTGCATGCCTATAATCCAACCCACATAAGTAGATGATGCATGAGTCCTCAAATATTCAAATTACAGGTATATATGTTATAAAAATAAACTGGTTTTTTACTTTATATTTCTTGCAAATTTTTCTTCACTAAGATGTAAGTGCAAGAATGTCTCCTGACTTTCTAAGACCAGTAACAATGCTGTGACCTGTAACCAACCCCCTGTCTCTTAGCTTATAAGAAATGTAGAATCTCAAATTCTACTCAGATTTAATTTGTCAAAATACTGATTTTAATTCACATAATATCTCTAAATAAATATTTACCACAAATGTTGAGTATTTGGATGATAGAAAAAGATTAACCAAATGGGAAATTGTATTTGCTTTCCTTTCAATAGTTTACTCCCTGAAAGGTGAAAATCCTTGGAGAGTGTGTCACCATGCTATTTGGAGCTGGCATATATAAGTCCATGGTACAGCTTCAGAGCATAGGATGCAAAACTGCTCTGGTGACAGTAAAAGGTGAGACAGTTGTCAACTCTCCAGCTGAAGAAACTCTTGGGGATTGTTAACCTATCATTAAATCAACTTCTAAAATAGCTCTGAGACTAAGCACTAGGTTTTGGCCTCTCAGCATTGATGACTGCAGAATGCTGAGCACACCAGTGCTAGTGATTTTGAGAACAAGAAGTAAAACTTGGTGCTGAGACTGTTAGAAAGAAGGAGGGTGAGTCATGAGTCTACAAATATTACTGTAAAAATCAATAATATACTACTTTCTAGATTCATAAAGGCAGTTATTCATTGGATAATTTTTAAATATTATAGAATGTACAAATCACTTTCAGTCCCTGAAATTACAGGCATAGTCCGTTCCCTGCAATCTGCTGTGTCTCACAGTATAATAATATGCTGCTTACAAATGAACTTTCTAGTATTCAGTAGGAAGGTCCCATCAGTTATGATGAATTGGTTAATTTGTAGGTTATCTTATAATTTAATGGAGATTTAGAAAGAAGCAAACCTTTAACAAAAAAAAATGGGTGGACAAATCGAAATTGTTTGCATCCCTGACTGAATACATTTTATGCCCAGGTACAAGTTTTCAGTTTCTTTATTTCAATTAATGTTTACATAGTTAAATAACTTAGATATCATACACTAAATGCTTTCACTAGTTTTTCTTCCCCTAGCATGTAATAAAATACCAAGAAATCACCACATTACTAAAGAAAAAGTATTTTCCAGATGATTTATATTCTGCCAGTGTCTCCCTTGAAAAGGGAGCATTTTTTTGTTTTGTTTTGGGGATTATTCACTTTTAATTTGCAACTTGGCCTCTCTCAGTTACAGTGTTTTTCAGTTGCTCCAGAAATGCCAACTAATTCAAATAATAATTTCAGTGAAACATAATTAGGAAGGAAACTTAAATTCGATCATCTTGAACTGTCTACTATTGGAATGTAATTCTAACCCATGTGCTGTCTTCATTTCCAATGCTTTTTCACACTCACGGGATTGATTATGATTATTTCAGTAAGTTCCTGTGTAGTTGTCCCCTTATCTCTTTCCAATCATACCACCATTCTGACTGTAATCTTAAAAACAAACACTCAAACCCCTAACATTTAATGGCTACCCATTTTTGCACAGATAAGTGCACAGGTCACAGTCCCTCACTAAAGCTGCTAACCCTAACACAGGGCATACATAGTTAACTTTCTCACAAGAGAGGAAGGAGAAAATTTGTTTTCACAAAAACCTTTATCTGCCTCAGAAGAAAAGGGAGGAGGGTGTTAAGGGGTGGGGCTAGCAGCTTAGGGCTGGAAAATATGAGAAGCTTCCTGAGCCTGCAGAGATGAGGAAGGCATTTCAGCAGAAGACAGAATGAGCAAAGGCTATGAGTAGAAGAGCAATTTGACTGGTGTTTTAAAGATAGTCTGGAAGTAAAAGGGAGCATTTGTCCTTGGCTTAATAACATAGATGCTATGCATCCATATATAACAGAGCTTCCAACTTCTTGAACCCATAGATAATGGCATTATTAGCATAACATAATGGGGTGAGTAGAAGAGGGCTGTTGTTTCTGGTGGTAACCAAAAGGGTTAAAGAAGACCAGCATTAAGGACAAAACTGTGTGGCTCCATGTGTGCTGTAACATTCCTGATAACTTATTGCAGCCTTTGAACTGGAATGCATATTGCATATCTTTTTGGATATTATCACAGTCTGGTCATTTCTTATGTATAAATTATTTCTCAGATGTCTATTTCTTTATGCATCACCCAAGGATGTGTTGAATTCCCTGAGCTAGTATGGATTTATGCCTTGTTGTTTTATATGGTTTGCATCAAATCACTTAATCTAGACATGAAGTAATGTTTTCCATCCCATAGTTTATATATTCATAGTTAAACCTTAGAATTTTAAAGAATTTTCTTGGTCTTTGCAAAGATATTCCTTGGTTCTTTTATCTTTGTAGTAACTTTGAAAGCCTGTTGGCCACAAGAAGTACACCTTACCCTGGGAAAATGGGTGATTTCTGGCTCATGTTTAACTTCAAAGGGAAAAAGTTAGACTCCATTAAACCATCCTAATCTGTGATTCCTACTATTCTGACTGTAATTTAAAAGGTTTTGCTCAATGATCAGATTAGACCTCTTCTATATTACAGAATGCATAGACCTATTAAAGTAGCTTTGTTTAGGTAACAATTTTAATCAAACAATTTTAAAATATTAAAACAATTTTAATATTTATGTATAACATGCTTTGCATTTTCAATTCAACCTGCTGACCATTGGGGACCATAAAGTGTTTGTAAGCAAAAAAATTTTTAGAGATCTGTATTGAATCCATAGGCATTGTAATAATTAGATAATAAATACATGCTATGAAAGGAAAAATATAAAAATAATTGCAATCATATTTATTAAATGAATAGAGGTGATGCATTTCAATATTATATGTATATGAATTAAGAAAAAATTTACTTATTGTGAAATATTACTGTTAATATTGGTACATTTGTATATTTTTGTACTTAATGAAAGCCCATCAGGTTGCAGTATTAATCAATTCAATAAATTTTATTGCCTTATCCTACCATCTTTATATCATTTGTAAATTTTATCACATATTTGGAGCATAAGACTATTTAATATGCTGATATGGCAGATTTAGATTGTGTGCTCCTTAAAGCAGAATAGATGTCATGTTACCTTTTACTGCTGCAATGACCTGAGGTCATTGTCATTTCCTCTGTATTTCCACAATTTTTAGAGCAAGATGGAGAGTATGAGAGAGAGCTAGGTCAAAGGAAAAAGATAAGTTTTGGGGAAAGATGACATACCTGTCTTTGAAGAATGGGATAGACTGATTTTATTTAATTTAATGGCTCCCAATTGCACAACTATTCTGGCTTTTTATACACCTAAAGTATTATTCTTATTTTTTAAACAGTTAAGATCTACACGCTACTTGAAAAGATTTATATTCACTATGTTTGAAATAGGACTAAGTGTTTCTTATTCAATAAATTTTAAAAGATAGATAAATAGTTTTGTGAATATTTCTTTGATTGTACAAACTACCAGTCTATCTACAATATAATTTAAATTCTAAATGCAATAATAAGAAAATAAATAATGACACTCTCTTATTTAATGCAACTGAGTATGGAATGTGGATAGTTGATATAATATTAGTGGTTAATTATTCTAGAAATAGAATAGGAACAAATAATTTAGAGCTGTGGAGATGACTTGAGATGAGCTAGAAACCATTTTGGAAGTATTCTTTGGAGACTCTTTTTTCTCATGGGAATAAGGCTAAGACTATAAACAAAAATGTAATAAATTTTGCTTTTCACCATCAACATATTTATATTTTTTGCATTCGCAAAGTTTTATTAATGCTGAAATCATCTTTGGCATATTTGTTTGACAACACCATTGAAAAATAAATAAATTCATATTCATATATGTTTTACATCTCATTGAAAAGCAACTACATAGACTACTCTCTTAGAAATGAAGGCAGTTACTGGGCAGACAAGATGACTAAGAGAGTAAATTCACTTGCCAAACAATCATGATAACCTGAAGTCTCTCCTCAGAATCTACATGGCTGAAGGAGAGAACAGGCTCTCGAAATTTACTCTGTGACTTCACATGTATGTCATGGCATACATCTGTGTGCACACATACATACAGACAAACACTATACTGACAATAAGTATAACATCTAAGAAAGAAATCAAGTACTTGCCAGTAGTGTATGTGCATATTAAATATAGAGAGATAAAAGAAATATGTTTTGTACTGAACATTAATTACATCTAGAGTTGTCAGATTCCATTATTTATAACAATTTAAGATGCACACTTTTAACATCAGGCTTTGCTAATATTTCCTGCAAATTCTGAAATGGCCCAAAATATACATTTTGCTTTAAGTATTCAATTGGTGTTTTAAATGCTCTTATTTCATATGTGAAATTCACTAATTGAATTACTAACCTCTCCATATATCTGTGAAAATTGATTTCTTTGCCATATTGAGTATTAAGAAACACTTTTTGGTGAGTTCTTTTCCTAATAAAATTTTCTTCAAGTTCTCTCAGGACTATTTAAAACATACAGTCTATACTGATTGCTGATATTTGTATAAGATTGACATCTAGATATTGGTACTAACTTGTTCATATCTTATGTCATTCCTATTTCAGTTTTAATTAAAAATTCAGTTGAAATATGTTTTAATGTAAGAATACATAATCTGAAAATAGAAATACAGTGTTAATGTTTGATAGAAAGAATAGCAAATACAAAGCTTGTGATGATGTACAAATATCAGAAAAGTGGCTTCAAACAGTATGACAGCAAATAGAAAATATGCCATAGGTTAGTGAGAAATAGTGTGACTCAAGTTTGAAAAATTAAAGTAAGAAAAATATAATCAGAATTTTTAGTAAAGAGACTACTGTTCTTTGCTCAATATATATTAGAACAGCATCCAAAAATCATTGTCAATATGTAATATTTTTTTAAAAATTAAAGAAATAAGCCACCAAACTATGCATGCAATTCTGTAAAAATAGTGTTTTATTTGGGAGCAGTATACTGTTTAACATGTTTTGCTAATATTTTAAAAAATTTAAAAAGCAACAGGTCTTTGGTCTGACAAGAGTGTCAAGTATGGGTTTCATCTTGTGGAGCAGAAAATGATTCAATACTCCCAGGACATTCATATCATCATTGTACCATTGAGAATGTCTTGCCATTCCAGATGTTATTTAGCTCACAGGTTCCATAACTGCTTAAGACTGTTGAGTACATTTCTCCACAGTAGTGACCATAGTTACTTCCTGTACTGTGAAATCTAGCATTTAGTAATGAAACTTCCAGGGCAGTACTATCATGATATCTCCATGCTCTGTGACCAAGTACAAGATGCCTTCAGAAACAAGGTCTTTCCACTGACCTGTGGAGTTTAACTAACAGTATTGAGAGTTTGTGATTTTTTTGGAAGGGGGACTGATGACACTTCACTTACCAACAATTCAAATAGAGGAAACCCATTAACAAAAGGAGAGGGATGAATATAAGGGAACAATGTCCTCCAGACACAATAAGACAGCTGCACATATGAATTCACAGTGATTGCCATGTCATATGATCAATCCAGACCAAATCTCTGTATGGAGAGCTGAGGTGATTATGAAGATTCTCCTCTAGCTGAGCAGCCACTGTTTATTCAAGGTCGCCTAGAAAAGGAAACTCATTTTCTTTAAGAACAATGCCCCTGGTAAGTCAAACAGAATCCTGTGGAAGGCCACATCTAACAATACATGGGCAGCACAAACTGAGCATTATGGGTGAAAACAAAGACACAAAGTGGTCTAGATCTTTGATGATTTCAGAGAGGGGTTGTATATGCTCAAAACACATTGTAGAAAATCTCAATGAACAAATTAAAAAGAAAATTTTAAGAACTTTACCAAAGGTAGTTACTAAGAGAATTTATGCAAAGCAAAACATTATAATTTTAGAGTCCATTCACTAAATATTATAAAACTAGGACACATTTCAAGATAAGAAAACATCATGAGAAGCACAAAACTTGTAAAGGTTCCACTTTTATGGAGGATGAACAACATATGAAATATTTTCAATGGGATATTTTGGTAACTTTAACATAAATTATTGTGATATTTATTTGAATGGACTTAGTGGGTGATTTATAGAAATTAAAATGCTAAAATGCCCTTCCCCTACAATGAGATTGGTGTCTACCTTGGTTACCATTCCTACAGCTTTCATACAGTAGCTGTTCAAAGCAGAAACACCCTTAGCTAAGCACTGAACCAGAATACTGGGATCCAGTTGTGGAGAGGGAGGAGGGATGAGCAAAGGAGCCAATACAGGGCTGGAGAGACCTGCAGAAACAGTTGATCTGACCTAGTGAGAGTATGGAGTATCTAGTCATAAAGCTGGGGAAACAGCATTGGACAGAACCAAGCTCTCTGAATGTGGGTGCCAGCTAGGAGGCCTGGCCATCTATGGGACCTCTAACAGTGGAGCCAGTCTTTAACCCTAGAGCACAAATGGACTTTTGGAGCCCATTCCCTATGGAGGAATACTGTTGCAGCTCAGATATGCAAGGAGGGCCTGGGCCCTCCCCCAAATAATATGACACCCTTAGAAGGGTGGAGAGCCTCACTATCCCTGGGGAGGAGTTGGGGGATGGGTTAGGGGGATTGGTGAGGAACATGGGAAGATGGGAGGGCTAGGGAATGGGGGGATGGTTATGTAAATATGAGTAGTAATTAAAGAATAGAAAAAAGAAATAGTTTCTGGAAGCTGGAGGGATGGCCCAGTGGTTAAGAGCTCTGGCTGCTCTTCCAGAGGTCCTGAGTTCAATTCCCAGCAACCACATGGTAGCTCACAATCATCTGTAGTGAGATCTGGTGCCCTATTCTGGCCTGCAGGTAGAACACTGTATATATACTAAGTAAATAAATCTTTACAAAAAGAGAAAAATAAAATAAATGCTAAAATCAATAAATTTATGAATTACTGGTTAAAGCTTTACTTAAAAAATTAAGTAGTACCAGGCATTGTGGTCCAGTCTAATGTCTTAGCAATCAGGGTGAATAGGCAAGAGGATTGTGAGTTATAGGCCAGTCTGGGCTACAGAGTGAGGCTTTTTATCAAACAAACTGTCAGAGATGAAGAACAGAAAACCATATCAAAGAAACACAGAAAGAAAAAATAATTTGGCAGAACAAATAAACTAGAAAAATGTAACTTGGAATACCAGCATAGCTAAGTAGGCTTATTTATTAATTAATGGCATTAGACTACTTGTAAATTGTGAAATCTGGCAAAAAAAATTCCTACTTTATTGATGGAACATATGGAAAGACAAATCATTGCTTAAGTAAATCATACATGCCTGGAAACACAAGCATGCACATTCTGGTTACTATCAACTTCACACAAAATACATCCCATAGTCCCATATTACACTCCCTCCTCACCACAAGGCTCTTTCCTATAGTCCTAACATTTTTCCTATCTTTCTGTCTTGAACATCTTAACCAAGTCATCTGTGTGGCCATAATTTTAGAACTATTTAAAATTGCATGGGGGCCTTGTTGGTAAGTACACAACTGAATACAAAGTTTGCCCCATTCCAGAATCTATGAGTGACCCAAAGATCAGTAAGAGAAACTGTCAGATGTCCCCAACCCCCACCAATTTAGTGATGAACTACTATTTACAGGCTCAGTCTTAAGTGGGCCATCAAGGCAGCCACTGCAACTGTGAAATCATAAATTGTCTGGATCACTACAGTAAGAGAGTTTTTCACAGATCTTACTGTTTAGACTCTTGCATTATTTTTGGCTCCTATCATTTTGTGCTTAGAATCATTGTATGTTTTCATTTTTCTTTTTGTGTGTGTTTTTAAGAAATCTTGAAGTTGAAAGCCTATATAAGACCTAAATGTTTACATTTTAAAACATTTCTACTTGTGGGCTTTAAGGACTAAACTCTAATTCAGATAGGGATTCAGTGTTTAAATGCTGTGACTAGTTTTTTCACAGTTCAGTAGTATAGAAGATAATCATTACATTTGTACATCAGTGTTTTTCATTCTGCAATGCAATCCTTCTATGTGCACAAGAAATAGAAATAGAAAAAAATAGGAACTGAGTTGAGACTGTTTCTCTAATTTTCATGAGTAGAAATGCAGGTATTTCTTTTGTGAAAATGTCAGTATGAATTAACAACATAAACTCATACTGCAAGTTTTGTGAGTGATAAGATGCAAGTAGGACTTATGTCTTTACATAGCAAGAAACAAAAAAGACATTGTACTAAGCAAGGGCGTTACTGGTAAGTGAGTGGGAGTGAGCATGGAGAGTTTGTCTTCATGACCTTACTGTTTAACCACTGCTGAGTGACTCTCTTCCTCTCAAGACCTGGCTCACAAACAGAAACCTATTTCTAAGAGAACTATGCTACCATTACAAAATCCTAGAAGCACCATTTATGCAAGACTCATGCCATGGTTGCTCCAGAAGCCATTTAATATTCACATTTAGGAATTTAAAGACATCATGTGTCTTAAGAATTTAAAAAAATAAAATTATTTTTAAAAACTCCACAAATCCTGTGGAGAAATTAGATTTTGGAAAATAATACATATTTTCAGGGAAATTTACTTTCTCAAGTATGTCTGTCACACTGGTGGACATCCTCACAGATAATCTTCTCAACTAAGAGACATTAATTTTAAATCACAAAAATTATCAATGCTTGGACAGGGTAGTAGTATTTTATATGAAAGGCATTCTCAAATTTTTAAGGACAAGTTTAAAAACAATATTAAAAGATAAATTGTATTCATTTAAATGATCTCAGTAAAGATAATTTTATAGAGAACAAATATATTCTAAGGCAGAAATAATTTACATGTGGACTTTGTAGAAAAGCATAATAAAAACAAATAATAAAATCATTATTACTGACAACCTTAAACATGCTCACTCTGTGTGTGTATATACATATACATATACATATACATATACA
The DNA here is from genome assembly GCF_003668045.3 of Cricetulus griseus. Taxonomy (NCBI): domain Eukaryota; kingdom Metazoa; phylum Chordata; class Mammalia; order Rodentia; family Cricetidae; genus Cricetulus; species Cricetulus griseus. The sequence continues at coordinate 151,110,392 of NC_048597.1, read as the reverse complement.
TATACATATATATATGTATATTTTGAGGACAACCTTTCTTTGTATAGCCTTACCTCTCCTAGATGCAGCTGTGTTGACCAGGCTAGTCTTGAACTCACAGAAAACTGTCTGCTTCTGCCTCCCTAATGATGGGATTAAAGAACTGAGCTACCACCACCTGGCTCCACTAAAATTTTTACTCTTTCAGAATCTGAATGAAGAACATGGAAGCAAGAAACCACTGCACAATGACTGAGTTCTTCTTAGCTGGGCTTTCAGAGAAGACTGAACTCCAGATGCCCCTCTTCTTTCTCTTCATAGGAATCTATGTGGTCACTGTAGCAAGCAATCTGGGCATGATCACACTGATTTTGCTCAGTTCCCACCTGCACAACCCCATGTACTATTTCCTCAGCAGTCTGTCCTTCATTGACTTCTGTCAGTCCACAGTTGTCATCCCTAAAATGCTGGTTGGCTTTGTGTCAGGGAAGAATCTCATCTCCTACCCTGCATGCATGTCTCAGCTCTATTTCCTTATCATTTTTGGCGTTGCAGAGTGTTACACATTAGCTGCAATGGCATATGACCGCTATGTTGCCATCTGTAAACCCTTGTTTTACAGTGTCACCATGTCCTATCAGATTTACAGTTCCCTGATTGCAGGAGTGTATATTTTTAGTGTGCTCAGTGCATCAGTTCACACAGGGTTCATGATTAGGATTCAGTTCTGCAAATTAGATGTGATCAACCACTATTTCTGTGACCTTCTTCCCCTCTTGAAGCTTGCACACTCTAATACCCATATCAATGAATTGTTGATTCTAATTTTTGGTTCATTGAACATCTGTTTGCCTATCCTTACCATTATTAGTTCCTACACCTCCATCATTGCCAGTATCCTCCACATTCGCTCCACAGAAGGCAGGACCAAAGCCTTTAGTACTTGCAGTTCCCACATTTCTGCTGTTGCTATCTTCTTTGGTTCTGCTGCGTTCATGTACTTACAGCCATCATCAGTGAATTCGATGGACCAAGGAAAAGTGTCATCTGTGTTTTATACTACTGTTGTTCCTATGCTGAATCCTTTGATATACAGCATGAGGAATAAAGATGTCAGTGCTGCCCTGAAAAAAATACTTCAAAGAAAAACATTCATGTAATCAGAAGTAATGTGGGGATTTGTTATTAGACAAAAAAGTTTGAATTTGTTATTTATTTTATTCTACTTTTAAGAGTTCTTACTCATTTGCTAGGATAGTTAAATAATTTTTACAAGTATTAATCTAAATTTTCTATGCACTTAATATCTCTTCTTTCACAGAATGAACCATGGAAACCAATAGTAAGGATGAAATGAATTTACATGTCCATAATGGATAGTCTATCATGTTAAGTTTATTCTTTTCATGTTCATTAAATATTACTTTAAATTATGAAACTTTATTCTTAACTACAATGAACTTTATACTTTTTTTGAGGGGGGAGGGGTTGAGACAGGGTTTCTCTGTGGCTTTGAAGGCTGTCCTGGAACTAGCTCTTGTAGACTAGACTGGTCTTCAACTCACAGAGATCCTCTGCCTCTGCCTCCCAAGTGCTGGGATTAAAGGCGTGTGCCACCAACGCCCAGTGAACCTTATATTTTTAAATTTTATTTTTTATTCATTTGGGGAATTTCATATCTAAGATCTATAACTACCTCATTGTCTCTATATTCCTTTAATACCTCCTGTGCTACCCTGTTCTCTGTCAAATTAATGGCCTTCTTTCCTTTATTACACACACACACACACACACACACACACACACACACACACACACATTTATGAACCACACATATATCAATTTAAATATACTAGGAGCTTCATCCATAGGAAGACTGACACCATTCTCAGCCATCATGAACTATAGCTCTTCATCTAGGGAGTCCCCTGAGATTTTTCTTCTATATTGGTGTGCCAACTGGTATCATTTTGGCTCGTTTTTAGGAAATTATATTGTTGAGAATCATGGTGGCTTTTTCCTGTCATACACAAAAAAAACACAATGTCACCATATCCATTTTATCCTCTGACTCTTAGAACATTATATTTTTCCTCAAAATATTCCACAGTCTGAGGTGCAGTGATTGTATTGTAGATGGATTAATTGTGACACTTCACCACAACATACATCACTTGTTCCCTGTATTCAGAGAAGCTATGGATTTCTGTAATGGCCTACATCTGATGTAAGCAGAATTAAACTTTTTTGTGGGTGAGATGATCAGTACTAAGTATGCAGTTAAATATTATACTAGTTTAGGAGAGTGTCACTATTATACTATCCTCCACCTTCTGTGACCCCATCAGTACCTCAGAGTTGACAGTTTCGGGGGAACAAACTATGAAGTTCCTCCTATTTAGTGGACGTTAAGAATAATTTCATAACTATTGATTACTGTCATGCTGTCACTGACACTATTGAATGTATATGGACAACTTGCTTTGCTGGTTAAATTATTGTGCTTCATAGGTGTCACAGCTGGGTAAAACTATTCACTCCATTTGGCATCTTGGGTGTTTTATACCCATTTCCATACTAAGAAATGTAGTCCTCATGGAGTATGCTTCTAGGTGTAATTCAGCTCTATTCAACCAAGTCAAAGTCCTGGGTCAGAATGCTGAGTGTCTTAACAACAGAAAAGTACTTTAAATTTCTGTGGAGCAAGTAAAGGCAACAGCAATAGCATATAATGTTTTGGGATGGCTGTGTGTGTGTGTGTGTGTGTGTGTGTGTGTGTGTGTGTGTGTGTGTGTATTTTTAGGTAAACAAAATAATATGATGCTCCATGGCTGTTTTAAACAACTTCATTGGTATTTATTAATCATTACTATTTCTTTTTCTATGTTGCTTTACATCCCCTCTCCCCAAATAATAGGCTCCAATATTTTTTTTACTCCATAATAGCATCTCTATGCTGTTATTCTATCTCTAAACTAGATGCCCTCCCAACCATCCTTTTTTATTTTTGTGGTTTCTGAACACTCTAGATTGTACACACACACACAAAAAAAAAAAAAAAAAAAAAAAAAAAAAAAAAAACAGAGATTTGGGTCTTGTATCCTGAGCAATGGAGACCATGTGGTATTTGTCTTTCTGGCTAGAATTCCCTCACTCAATATTTTCCAGTTCTGTCTATTTACATGCAAATTTAACATCTTATTTTTTTAAAGCTAAATAGAATTCAACTATGTAGAAGAACATGAAAGGAACTTCCAGAGGCATCATCATCCTTGACTTAAAGCTCTACTATAGAACTATAGTAATAAAACAGCCTGGTAATTGGCTTAAAAACTGACATATGTATTGAGGGGAATAACTGATATGAAATACATAAGGTTAAGATAACTTTTAATAGATAAATGCCAGCCAACAGCAAGCCAGAGCGTGCCAAAAGCAGGAAAGCAAGAGAGTGCCCATGTGCTTTGTTTGTCCCATTAATACCTCTCTTGCATCACCCTGACATCACCTTGACCACACCCTAGTGGGTGTGGTCAGGCACAGCTATAGCCTGTCACTAGGAGGACTGGTTACAGAGTCTCCCTACAATTTCTCTTTTAGTCTAAATGAGGGTAAAAATTTAACAGTGTAAAGTATCCAAAATTAACAATCATAAGGTGAAATACAAGAAGATACAATAATCTGCTATGTAATATCCTAACAATATCTATTTCAGCTAAACCCTAAAGTCATCTGAAAGAGGTGTCTAAGCCTGAAAAACTCCTTCCAATCCCAACCATAAACAATAGGAAGCTATCCCTAACTAGGTATACACTATCCTTAGTAACAACAATGGGGGAAAGAGGGCATAGCATTCTCCAAGTTACTTCCTGCTGATATAGGACAGCAATAGCCTCCTGGGGTCCTGTAGGAAGAAAATCTTAGTATAAAGAAAGTCTTGAATGGATTGTAACCAGTCCATGTTCGATGAGATTTGCTTAATTGAAGATCTAGTTTGAAATCCTCAACTTGATTTTAAGTCAGTACCAGAAGCTCTAGTTGGAGTGTCAGTTGAAATGGAGTAAGTTGGATCCAGTGTAGTCGAGGAGATATGGCCCAATTTCTTTCCAGAGCTTCCAGGGATTGCTGTCAGGCAGGTCTCCATGGGCTGTGTGGGACTCAAACATAAGAGTTAGCAGAGAAATGTATAGTTGTCTTGACCTGCAAGACAGCAACTTAGAGCAAGAAGTCCAGGGAGGTGAATGGAGACAAGAGATGCAAGAGAATGACCACAGGACAGGATTCTGATCAAGTGGCAAATTTTATCTTTTCCAGGCTAGCTTATATAGTCAGTATATGGGGTAAAGGGGAGGGGGAGAAGAGGCAAAGAGCCAGGTGTTAGTTCAAGCAGGATGTTAGAAAACTATAAAAGGAGGATATTGGCAGGGTAAAATATTCATGGGTGGTGGGGAGAGGGAGGGTTACCTAGGTAAGTGGTTGGTTGAGGGAGGGTTGATTAGGTAAGTGGGACTATTGTTGGAACAAAGGATTGAAGTCTGGTTCATGTTGTTCCTTCTGGGTTTTCATGCTTCTAGAAGCCATTTATAATCAAAAGACAGTTCTATAACCCTGTGGCTTGCCAAGTTTCGCCTAAAGGATCATGGCAAGCTGTATGGCTCCCAACATAAATGTTTGCTTTTATATGTATGCTTACTGAGAAAGGAAACCATGGGAAAATAACCATTATGAGAGGGTGTACACCTTGAAGGAAAGAGCCAAGAAAGACAAGGACAGTCCCCAAATTCTTCTCTGATTCTGTATTACATGAATTGGCTTCTTGATACAATACGGAAACTCTAAAGTTTAGTTAAACAACGTGCTTGGATTTTAGAAGATGAAAGCAAAATCCACCTCTAAATCCAGCATTGGTTTAATTGAATAGGGACTAGGAAATAAAGAGAAATAGAGTTCTCTGAGATAGCTATAAGTTTACTGTATGGCACGTTTCTTTCATTTGATGGTTATAGCTACCGTCTTTTCTTAAGTATTTTTGCATGCAGTGTCCTTTGCATTCTGGAGATGAGTTTTCCTGTGAAGATAAAAGCAAAACACTTCCCTTTCCTTTGGGAGGTTTCTATTTATTTTATTAGATATACCTTAGTAGAATACCTGTCATTTGTTGAGAGGTTTTTCTTTTTCAACTCAAATCTTGATCAACTTTGATGGTATCCAAAGTTTTTCTTCTCCTGTGCAAACGAATGCAAAAACCCTACCCCATCAAAACACATGACCTGGTTTCCATACAGAGGTTAGTACATCTTTGAAGTATACCGGCTGATTCAGTTCCACAGTTTTTTCTGTAGTCCAGTGTCTTTCTGCTGCTGTTTGTCCCTTCTTATTTGCATTAAGAAAGTTTAGTGTTAATAAAGCATTATGCAACCTATGTTTGAGGGATTTGGTTTTCCGAGCCTGTCTATGGGGCATCTCCTTAAGTGTTCTATTAGATCTCTCAACCACTGCTTGTCCCATAGGATTGTGTCGTATACCAGTGACATGCTTTATGTTATAATATTTGAATAACTGCTCTATTTTTGTGGAAACATATGCTGGAGCATTGTCAGTTTTTATTTGTGCAGGTATACCAATAACTGCTATCACCTCTATCAGGTGTGGAATAACAGAATCAGCTTTTTCAGAGTTAAGAGCAGTAGCCCATTGGAACCCTAAAAATGTCTCTATAGTATGATGCACATATTTCAAATTTCCAAATTCTATAAAGTGAAAGACACACATCTTCCAAACCTCATTTCTCCAAATGCCCTTAGAATTACAGCCTGCTGGCAATGGAGTTTGGTTATAAAAGGAACAAGGAGAACAGATTCTCACTATCTCCTTGGCTTTTGCCACGTGATGGAGAAGTCCTTTTTCAAACCTTTGTTATTTACAGGATGTTTCTTATGAAATTCTGAGGCTTCTAGCACATTTCCGATTAATAAATGATCAATCTCATCATTGCCTTGTGTCAGTGGGCCTGGCAGAACTGTATGGGATCTGATATATGTAACATATATAGTATTATTTCTGTTTCTGATTGTTTCCTATAATTGTATAAACAATGAAGTTAATTCTACATTATCAGGAATGATTTCTGCAGTCTCAATGTGTAACAGAACTGTCTCTGTATATTGAGAATCAATAACTATATTAAGAGGTTCTGTAAAATCCATAAATACCATGAGAATTGCATATAATTCTGCCTTCTGTACAGATGTATACAGATGTATACAGATGTATACAGATGTATACAGATTTTGAACTATTTTACTTACATCACCTGCTTTATAACCTACCTTACCTGATTTGTTGGCATCAGTGTAGAAGGCAAGAACTCCAGAATGGGAGTTTGTCTTACAATACATGGAAGAATCCAGAGTGTATTTTTTATTAATTTAATTTTATCTGTTTGGGGATAATTAATTGTTGCTAATTGTCCCCAAAAATTCAGTAAGAGCTATTTGCCAATATTCATTATCTTTCCAAAGGAGGAAAATTCCTTATTAGTTAAAGGTACTATGATTTCTGCTGGATCCTTTCCAGTCAGTTGACGGAGTCTTAATTTGCCCTTTAGAATCAAATCAGAAATCTTTTCTATGTATGTCTTTAACTTTTTATTCTGTTTAAGTGGTAGAAATATCCACTCAAATATGGTGTCTTCCCTCTGCTTCAGAATCCCAGAAGGGTATTTTCTGGATGGCAAGATAACCGAAATACAGTATAAATAAAGGTTTATCTGATCTCCATGCACATTCAATATTCTGTTTTCTACCTATTGTAATTCTTTTTCTGCCTCATTGGATAATATTTGCAGACTGTTTAGGTACTTATCAACTTTAAGGGCCATTTTAAATGCTTTAAGTCATGTCCTTATACCCCAATAATCTTCTGTAATTGAGAAATTTCCCCTAATAATTTCTGAAAAGAATTTAGAGTTTGATAATGATCCCTTCTAATTTGTACCTTCTGTGGCCTGATTCTTTATAAGTCTATCTTATAACCTAAAGAGTTCATAGAATCTTCTCTTTGTACCTTTTCTGGGGCAATCTGTAACACCCAATGAGGCAGAACTTCCTTCCCCATGTCAAACATACGTTCCAGAGTTTCCTTCTTAGAATCTGATAAAAGAATATCATCCATGTAATGATAAACAAGGGATTGTGAAAATTTCTTACAAATTATTTCCAAAGGTTGTTGTATAAAGTGTTGACATAAAGTAGGACTATTTAGCATCCTTGTGACAAAACCATCCACTGATATCTTCTAACTGGTTGTGAATTATTAAGAGTTGGTACAGTAAATGCATTTTTTTTTCTCTATCATTTTCTTGTAATGGTATTGTGAAAAAACAGTCTTTCAGATCAATTACTATGATCGGCGATCCTTTAGGTATCAAGCTAGGTAACAGCATTCCAGGCTTCGGAGAGCCCATTGGTTGAATTACCTTATTTATGGCTCTCAGGTCTGTCAACATTCTCCAGTTACCTGACTTCTTTTTTGATAACAAATACAGGAGAATTCCTAGGGCTGGTAGATTCTTCTATATGTCCAGCCTCTAGCTGTTCCTGAACTAACTTTCCTAAAGCCTCTAGCTTCTCAGAGGGCAAAAGCCATTGTCCTACCCAGACAGGTTCATCTGTAAGCCATTTCAATGGCAGGGCCTTTGGTTCCTCTGAAGGTCTATCATTTGTACTTAGTTTCTGGACAGCCTGGATGTTTGTTAACCGTTTTTCATAGTGTCTTACCAGATTTCTACTATCTAAAGATTGTACATAATTTGTATCTGACACTGGAGAAATATTAATCTGAGTGTTCCATTGCTATAAGTGATCATGACCCCAGAGATTTATAGCTCTATCTGCCATGTATGGCTTTAGTCCCCCTTTCTGTCCTTCTGGTCCAATGTAGACTAAGTGAGCACTCTGTCAAACTCTAGATAGAGTTCCAATTCCTAAAAATTATACACTTACCTATCTAAGTGGCCATCTCTGAGACCAGGACTTTTGTGTAACAATAGTCATGTCAGCCCCAGTGTCTAGGGTTCCGTTTATAACCTTATTATTAATCCTTACCTTCAAATGGGAACTTTTATCATTGATAGAGGTCTGCCAAAATATGTGTTTCTCGTCTTGTCCAGTCTTATTTGATTTTTCATCGCTAGCTAAACTACCTTCTAGGGCACTATCATTTTTCACAATTGGCAAAGATTTATCTATTCATTCTGTGAGAGATTTTCTTAAACTGCTACTGGGAATGACCAGACCTTTCTCAATGTGGGGGACTTCTTGAGTCCCCCTTTGGAGTTTCCTGGCCTTAATGGGGTCCCTTGCAAGTCCCTGGTCGATCTACATTCATTGGCCCTGTGTCTGTCCTTACCACATCTTCTACACAATCCAGAAGGCAGTGGCCTTTCTTATGAGGCATTGTTAGAATTCTCTTGTGTAGGGGAAGCTGTAGCCACGCCTACTTAGGGGCTGGCTACAGGTGTGTCTGACCATGCCCTCACAAGCTTGCTTTTCTTCTTGCTGTACAGACTGCTGCCACACCGGCTGGCTAGGTCTCTCTGTAAGTAAGGCTTTTCCCTATTAAATACCCTTATATATCTACCTGACTCAGTATTGGTAATTTCCCACTATATAAAGGGCGTGGTCAGGCACACCTGTAGCCAGCCCCAAAGTAGGCGTGGCTACAGCTTCCCCTACACTCTTGTCTACAATTTCACTTAATATGTCCCATTCTACCACAGCTGAAACATGTAGCTTCCTGTTGCCTTCGTGGTCTCCTGGAGAAGGCTCTTCCTACTCAAGGTTCTGGTTCATAGTAGTGATAAACTCTGGCCTCTTGGTATCTATGTTGACCTCTGTAAGGTGTTTCTCCTTCCCAAGCCCCTGCTTCATCACCTCTGGAACTTTTACTTTCCTGTTACCTTTTTAAACCTTGAGATTCCTTTTTACTACCCAGGTTCCAGCATCTTGCACAGTATATTTGATGTTGGCTGCATGCAAAACCCATTATTCTAGCAGAGCTGATCTAATCTTTAAAGGCAAAAGTATTCTTTTGCATGTTGGGTTTGCATTGTCATATGCTATTATATATATAATTGAATGTCTTGTTTCCAGATCTGTTACTTGTAATTCTACTGCCCTATTTAACCTTTATAAGAAGTCCTGGAACTGTTCTGTTGGTCCCTGTTCTTTTCTGGTATAAGCTTCTTGTAGTTCTGCTGGCTCTCGAACATTATCCCAGGCGTTTAATGCTGCTTTTGTGCATAGGGACAGTATATGGTCATCATATTCAGCCTGAGCCTGTGGGTTGGCATAAATATCCTCACCAAGAATCTTATCTAGAATCTTATAACCATCCTTTATGCCTTGATGCTCAAGGAGCTTCTATCCTTCCATGAACAATGATTTCTGTTGCATTTGGCATGAATTCTCAAGTACAGCTGCCACCAATTGTTCCCAGTCCATGGGTGTCAACCTGGTAAAGGTTTCCCATAAATGCAATAGCTGTTTTACTTATGGGATATGGAGACCATATGAGACAACTGATTCTTTAATATTCTTAAGATCTTTCAACTGTATAGGTTGCTATACATAAGCCATCTGTCCCTGAGGGGGTTTCTTAGAAGGTGGCCTTTCTACCATGGTAGCTGGGTAAACTAATTGTGTACAAGTAACAACCTTAGGAGAACACTCATGATGCCTGAGATGAGTAGGTACCCCGGATTGGAGTGATTCTGCCTCTGAGTCCTCCCAATGATCTTTAATCCTAATAATGATATCCTCATGAAATATTTTAATTTCCTTCATCATAAAGGATTCCAAGCATGTTAGTGTACCCCTAAATTGTTCTAACTGCTCTTCTACACGTTTTTCTAGGTCTTTAATATGTTTGTCCTTAGCCAGCATCTGGGTGGCATGGAAACTGCCTTGTAGGTATTGAAGTCTAGATCCGAGGCCTTGATTTGCTAATTTTGAGGCCTCAGCAATCTACCAAATAGACCTATCTAATCTGTCAGCCCTGTTCTGTAATGTGCACCTGTAGAATCTCCGTGTCTGGCACAGAGTCTGTTTCCTGAAATGTTTAGGGCTTGGGGGATTCAGAGCTCATGAATGTTCCCATGGCAGAAGCACATGGCTGCAGAGCAGCTCCATAGGGGAAGGCTGGCCACGCACGCCATGAAGGCTGAACGGGCCTTGGGCTATCCCTCATTCCGGGCACCAGCTTTGAGGGGAATAACTGATATGAAATCTGTAAAGTTAAGATAACATTTAATAGATAAATGCCAGCCAACAACAAGCCAGTGCATATCAAATGCAGCAAGGCAAGAGAGCTCTTATGTGCCTTGTCTGTCCCTTTAAAACCTCTCCTGTGTCACCCTGACATCAACTTAACCACACCCTCAAAGGCATGGTTGGGCACACCTGCAGCGTATCATTAGGAGGCATGGTTACTGTGTCTCCCTACACATGTAGACCAATGTAATTAAATCAAAGACCCTGATATTCATCTACTCTTCTATGAACACACAATTTTTGGCAAAGTAGCCAAAATTACACGATGGAAAATAGAAAGCATCTTCAACAAATTGTGATGGCACAACTGGATGCTGCAATGAAGATTGCAGATAGATCCATATCTATCACTAGACATAAAACTCAAGTCTAAACAGATCAAAAACCACAATAAATCTACCCACACTACACCTCATAGAAGAGAAAGTGGGAAATAGTCTTGAATGCATTGCTACAAGAGAGAGCTTCCTAAATATAACACCAGTCAGTAGCAAAGACCCCTAGGACAACAATTAATAAATGGGACCTCTTGAAACTGTGAAGTTTCTGAAAGGCAAAGATCACTATTAATAAGAAAAATTGCAGACTACAGAATGGGAAAAGATTTTACCAACCCCATATTTGACAGAGGATTGATCTTCAAAACACATAAAGAATCAAGAAACTTGACATCAAAATACCAAGTAATCCAATTACCAAATGGGGTACAGATCTAAATATAGAATTCTCAGCAGAAGAATATAAAATGAAACAAGGAATTTCTCACCTCCATTAGCATTATGGAAATGCAAATCAATATGACTCTGAGATACCATCTTACTCATAATGACTAAGATCAAAAACACAATTATAGCCTATGCTGGAGAGGATATGGAAAAGGGGGAACACTTCTCCATTGTTTGTGGGAGTGCAAACTTGTACAGCCACTTTGGAAATCAGTATGGTGGTTTCTCAGAAAATTAGGAATCAATCTACCTTAAGACCCAGCAATACTATTCTTGGGCATGTACCCATAGGATGCACACTCATACCACAAGGACATTTGCTCGACTGTGTTGATAGTAACTTTATTCATAATAGCCAAAATGGGGAAACAACCTAGATGCTCCACAACAGAAGATTGTATAAAGAAAATGTGGTACATTTACACAATGGAGTACTACTCAGCAGAAAAAAAAATTGACATCTTGAAATTTGCAGGCAAATGAAGTGAACTAGGTAAAGCCATCCTGAATGAGATAACTGAGACCCAGAAAGACAATCATGATATGTATGTACTCATCAGTGGATATTAGACATAAAGCAGAGGAGAACCATTCTATAGTCCAAGGCCCAATAAAAACTAGGCAACACAGGGAACTCTTAGAGAGACTTACAAGGATCCCTCTGGGAAGGGAAAATAGATAATATCTCCTGAGAAAATTGGGAGTGTGGCTGGGGGGAAATGGGGTGGAGGAAAGGGAGAAGGATAGAAGGAGGGCAGGGAGAGGAAAACATGAAGAAATAGGATGGTCTATGTGGTAGGACAGAAAGAGAGAGCAAGGAAAGCAATATCTTGATTGAGGGAGTTGTTATGGGCCTATTGAGAAACATGGCCCTAGGGAAATTCTCAGAATCCACAAGGATGATCCCAGCTAAGATACTAAGCCTTAGTGGAGATGGTGCCTGAACTGGCCTCTTCCTGTAATCAGATGGGTGATTATCCAAATTATCATCACAGAACCCTCATCCAGCAACTGATGAGCAGATGGAGAGATCCACAGCTAAGTACTGGGAAGAATTCCCAGAATGCAGTCAGAGACAGAGAGGGATAGAGGGAGAGAGAGAGAGAGAGAGAGAGAGAGAGAGAGAGAGAGAGAGAGAGAGAGAGAGAGAGAATATAGGAAAATGGGTCAAAATCATTGTAAGTATACCCACAGAAACAGATGACCTGACCACCTACTGACTAATCACTGACTCCCTTCTGACAGCAGGGAAACCTGCATAGGACCAAACTAGGCCTGCTTAATGTGGGTGTCAATTGTGTGGTTTGGGCAGTCTGTGTGGCCACTGGCATTGGGAGCAGAATTGATCCCTAGTGGTTGAACTGGTATTTTGGAGCTCATTTTCTTTGTAGCAATACCTTGGTAAGTTTATATATAGGAGGTTGGTCCTTGGTCCTGCCTCAAAGTGCTTGCTAGACTTTGTTGACTCCCAAGGGAACCTTACCCTCTCTGAAGTAAGAGTGGAAAAGTGGTGGAGTGGAGTAAGGTGGGAAAAACAGGAGGAGGGGAGGGACTAGGAACTGTGATTGGTACGGAAAATGAGAAAAGATTGTTTAAAATTAAAAAAAATGGGAAATTCTCTTGGTAGATAGAATTTACCAAAGTTAAATCAAGATCAGATAAACAACTTACATAGATCTATAAACCTTAAGAAAGTAGAAATAGTCATGAAAATTCTCCCCACCCCAAACCTCTCTATCCCTATCCCCCCAAAAGCCATGGGCCAAAAGGTTTTATTGCAGAATTATATCAGACTTTCAAAGAAGAGCTATTATTAATACTCATCAAACAATTTTACAAAATAAAAGGAACGCTAGTAAATTCATTTTATGATACCATAGTCATCCAGATACACAACCCACATGGATTCAACAAAGAAAGATAATTACAGACCAGACAAATTTTCCTCATGAATTTTATGTAAAAGTACTCAATAAATTATTCACAAACAAAATCTGAACATCTATGAAAGATCATTCACCATGATCAAGTGGGTTTCATCCCAGTGATATAAGGATGTTTAAACACATGTAAATATGCCAATGTAATCCACCATATAATCCAACTAAAAGAAAATGAAAACCATGTGATTATTTCATTAAATATTGAAAAAGCCTCTGACAATATCCAGTTCCCCTTCCTAAGAAAAGTCTTAGAGAGGCCAGAAATACAAGGGACAAACCTAAATATAATAAAGGTAATTTACAGCAATCCTATAGTGAACATCAAATTAAATGGGGAGTAACTCAAACCAATTCCACTAAAATCAGGAATGAGACAAGGATGGATACTTTCTACACACACACACACACACACACACACACACACATATATATATATATATATATATACATATATATATATATATATATATATTCAATCTATTTTCAAAAGTAGAGACGTTGACTGGCAATTGCAAACACAGCATTGGAGGTAGAGACATGAAGATTGCTTGGGCAATCTAGTCATCCAGCCTAGCCGACTGCTGATTGCAGACCATCAGAGACTTCCCATCAGAGAAAGTGGAAGCCTATGGGAACAACTCCAGTGTTTGTCCTTTGCCCTTCTCATGCTTATTCATACGTATGTACACATAACTTCATTACATGCATACACATACACAGACAAATATTAAATGTTCTTCTTGCATTGATGCATGCCTATAATCCCACATACTTTGATATATGAGGCCTCAGTCTTCAAATATACAAATTAAAGAGTTGTATAGGATATAATTTAAACTGTTTGTAAAAAGGAAATTAGGTTTTTATTTCAAATTCTCTATCCTGTTTCAGTAAGTTGTAAATGTCAGATAGTCTTCTGAATTACTAAGACCAGTTCACTATACTGTGTTCTGGAACCAATAACTATCTTATAGCATATAAGAAATCTAAAATCTTAAATTCTACTTAGATATCATTGGTAAAATATTGGTCTTAATTCAGATAGCATAGCTAAATAAATATTTACCACAAATGTTGAGTATTCAGATGACAGAAAAAAGATTAACGAAGTTTAAAATGGCATTTGCTTCAATTTCAGGAGCTTTCTCCCTGGGAGCTATAAATCCTTGGAGAGTATGTCATCATGCTATTTGGGGCTGGCATATATAAGTCCAGGGTACACATTTAGAGTAAAGCAGGAAGAACCATTCAGGTGACTGTAAAGGGTGAGATTGCTACTAACTCTAGAGCTGAAGAAGCACTTGGTAATGTTAACCTATCATTATATTAATTTCAAAAATAGCTCTGAGACTGAGGACTAGGCCCTGGCCTGGTCTCTTAGCACTGATGACTGCAGAATTCTGAGCATATTAGTGTTAGTGATTTTGAGAGTGAGAAGTAAAACTTGGTGCTAAGACTGTTGGAAAGAGGACGGTGAGTCATGAGACTAGTTATCATTGTAAAAATCAGTAATATAATACTTGGTAGATTCATTTATTCAGTTACCCATGGAGTAAGGTTTAAAGATTATAGAATGCATCAACAACTTTCAGGTCCTGAAATTACAGACTTAGACTCTTCTCTGCCTTCTGCTGTGGCTCACAATATAAAGTTTTGCTACTTAGAAATCAGTTTTCTAGTTTTCAATAGAAAGTTCCAATCAGTTTGGATGAACTGGATAATGTTCGACGTACTCTTCAAATTTAAAGGAGATTTAAAATGAAGTAACCCATTAACAAAAAATTGAGTAACAACTTAAAATTGTTTGCATCCCTGTCTGAATATTTTATGCCCAAAAATAACTTTCCAATTTCTTTATTTCAATTAATATTAATGTAGTTAAATAACTTAAATTTCGTACACTAAATGAAGCTCCTTTTTTGCTTCTCTTAGCATATATTGAAATTCCAAGAAACCCTCACATTACTTAAGAAAAAGTATATTCTGGATGTATTTTGTTCTGTCAGTGTCCCTCTTTAAAATGGGCATTTACCATTGGCTTCACCACACAGAGGCCATGCATCCATGTGTAACAGAGCTTCCAACTTTAATGGCATTATCAGTACAGCATAATGGGCTGTGTAGAAAAGGGCTGTCGTTTCTGATGGAAACCAACAGGATTGTCCACAGGAAATCAAAGGACAAAACTGAGCACCTCAGCACATGTTGTATTTGCTGGAATGTACATTGTGTATCTTACTTGAATTATTATCACACTCTATCCAGTCCTTATTCATAAATGATGTCTCAGCTGTCCATCATCCAGGGATGGGTAGAGTTCCCTGACCTAGTAAGAATTTATGCCTTGATGTTTTCATATGGATTGCATCAAAACATTTACCTTGAGCATGAAGAAATGTTTTCCACCCCATAGTTTATATATTCCTAGCTAAATCTAATTTTTTAAAGAATTTTTTTGATTTGTGTATATATTTCCCTGATTCTTTTTGTCTTTGTAGTATCTTTGAAGGATTGCTGGCCACAATAGGTACATAATTCCCTGGGAAATGGGTGATATTCAGCTCATGTTTAACTTCCAAAGGAGAAAGTTTCATAGGGATAGAATTCATTGAACCCTCTTAATTTCTGATTCCTACTATGGTGACTGTAATTAAAGTGATTAAGTCCAATGATATGATTATACCGTCTCTTCTACATTACAGAATATATAGCCCTACTAAACTAGCTTTGGTTACATGACTAATTTGAAACAACTATGCTTAATTATAGCATAGTTGTTTTGCATTTTCAGTTTATCCTGATGATCAATGAGTTACATAAGCTCTTTTTCAAGCAAAGGAAATTTTTAGAGAACCATAGTGAATATTGAATAATATATAGTAAAAGCATTCTATGAAAGACATAAATATAAAATAATTAGCATCATGTTTATTAAATGAATAGAGTGATGCCATTAAATATTGTATGGTTGTGCATTAACTCAAATTTTTGCTTGTTGTGCAACCATTTGTGAATATTGGTAAATTTCTTTATTTAGCGTAATCCCATTAATCTGCAGTATTAATGCATTCAATTACAAAATTTATTGAATTTTCCTCAATTTTTATTTTATCTGCAAATTTTACCAAATAGTTCAAGCCTAAGTGTAATTAATATATGCTAATATGACATATTTAAAGCAGAGTGATAATCACTTTACTTTTTACTGCTTCAGTGGCATACAGTCATTGACATTTCCTTTGTATTTCATCAATATTTAGAGGGAGATGGAGAAACATAGGACTGTGGTGATATATTATTTAAGATTTAGTAAAGCCTGCCTGAGGAATCAGAAAGCAGTCAGTCACAATTTGTAGAAGATAGGCACACATCTTTAATATCAGCACTAGATGAGTATAAAAAATACAAGCAGAGTCTCCAGTGTCCTGTAGTGGGCATTCATTCTCCAGCCATACTGAGGAGAGGGTACAGTCTTTGACTAGGTGAGAGCTAGTAGGGACAGGTTCGGTCCTTTCAGTCTGAGGTAGAGGTAAGAAGCTAGTGGCAAGCTGCTTTGCTTTTTCTGATATTCAGCTTGAAGTTTGAACCCAATATCAGTCTCTGGGTCTTTATTTATTCGTGCTGCACAGGACAAAGTAAAAAGATAGATTGGAGAGAAAGATGAGCGAAACTCTCTTCAAAGCATGGCATCAGACAGATTGTACTTAATTTAATGCCTCTGAATACACAACTACTTTTATTTTTTATACTTTTACATTATTATTCATGTTTTTAGACAGTTCAGATGTACATGATAGCTGAAGAGATTTACATTCATAATGTTTGTCACAGGACTAAGAGCTCTGCATTCAATAAATTTTAAGAGATGAACAAATAGTTTTGTGAACATTTTAATGTTTGTCTAAGCTATCAGTCCATCTACAATATAACATAATTCCAAATACAATGAGAGAGGAGGCAATGGCACTGGCTTATTTAATGCAACTGAACATAGAATGCAGAAAGTTGATAATAGTATTAACAGTCAAAATCTAGTTATAATATAGGAACAAATTATTTACAGCTGTGCAGATGACCTTGAGATGAGCCAGAAGTTAAATTGGAGTTGTTATGCAGAGATTCTGTTTTCTCTTAGGGATAAGTCTAAGGCTATAAACAGAAAATGCAATAAATTTTGCTATTCTTAATCCACATGTTTACATATTTCAATCGGTAAATTTTTATTAGTGCTATAATTATCTTAGGTAATTTTAATGGACAACAGCATTGGAAAATAAATCAATATATACTTCATATTCATATGTGTTTTATATATGATTTAAAAAATCTATGTAAATGACTGTCTTAGAAATTAAGACACTCATTGGGCAGATAAGATGACTGAGAGTGTTAATGCACCTGCTACACAGTTCTGATGACCTGAAATCTATCCTCAGAATTTCCATCTTGGAAGGTTAAAACAGGTCTCCAAATTTGTCTCTGTCCTTCACATGTGTGCAATGACCTATACCTGTGAACACACATATCCTTTAGACAAACACAATAATAACCATAAGTATAACATCTACATAGTAAGCTAAGTACTTACCAATAATGTATGTGAATTTTAAACATAGAGAGATGGAAGAAGAAAGCTTTGTACTGAGCATTGTATATCCAGAGTTGTTAGATTCCATTATTTGTAATGTTTTAAAATGCATACTTTTAACACCAGGTTATACTGATATTTCCTGCAAATTATGAAATGACCAAGTTTGCTTTAAGTACTGCATTTGTGCCTTAAGTTTTCTTACTTTATATGCGAAATCCACTAATTGGATTATTAACCTCTCCAAATGTTTGTGAGATTTGATTTCTTTGCCATATTGAGTATTAAAAATATTTCTATGGTGAGTTCTTTCTTTTTAAAATTTTCTTCAATTTCTCTCAGGGCAACTTAAAACATGGAGTTTTTATGGATTGTTGATACTTTTGTTGGATTGACTTCTAAATAATTGGTGCTAACTTGTTCATATTTTATATCATATCTATTTAAATTTTAAATAAAATTCAATTAAAATATGTTTAATATAGGAATATGTAATACTAAAATAGAAATACAGAGTTAATGTTTGACATAAAGAGACTAGCAAATATAAAGCTTGTGATGATGCACAAATATCAAAAAAGCAGTTTCAAACAGTATAACAACAAATAGAAAATACGTCTCCATAATTTCTCTGGAGAAATTAATTTTGGATAATTATTCACTGTTTTTTGGGAAATTTGCTTTCTCAGGAGTAATAGAATTTATACGAAATTCACTCTTAATATTTAAGGACATGTTTTATAACAATAAAGTACAATTATTATTTTAATAATTAAAATGTTATCTATATATTTATATATTTTAATGATCCATTAAGGTAAATCATATAGAGAGAAAAATATTCTACAGTGTAAGTAATTTGTATGTAGAATTTGTGTACATGGAAATGAACATTGTCACCCAGGAAGCTGGGCACTGCCTCGTGTGGAGGGGGCTGGGAGGGTGGCAGGGTGTATGGGTATGGGTGTGGGTGTGACTTTTTGTGTGTAGCATTGCCTCTCATAGAACTAGCTCTGTTAAACAAACTTGTCTGTGTAGGGGTCTGAATTCACAGATATCTGACTGCTTTTGCATCCCTGGTGATGGGAATAAATACTTTATCTACTACCACCTGGCTAAACTAATCCTTTACTCCTTCAGAACATAAATTAAGAACATGTCATCAGGAAGCAACTGTACTGTGACTGAGTTCATCTTGGCAGGGCTCTCAGAGAAACCAGAACTCCAGATGCCCCTCTTCCTTCTCTTCATTGGAATCTATATGATCACTGTGGTGGGGAATCTGGGCATGATCACACTGATTGTGCTCAGTTCCCACCTGCACAACCCCATGTACTATTTCCTCAGCAGTCTGTCTTTTATTGACTTCTGTCAGTCCACAGTTGTTACCCCAAAATTGCTGGTGAGCTTTGTGACAGAGAAGAATCTCATCTCCTATCCTGCATGCATGACTCAGCTCTATTTCTTTATCAGTTTTGGCATTGCTGAGTGTTACACATTAGCTGCAATGGCTTATGACCGCTATGTTGCCATCTGTAAACCCTTGCTTTACAGTGTCACCATGTCCTATCAGATTTATAGTTCCATGATTGCAGGGGTGTATATTTTTAGTGTGCTCAATGCATCAGTTCACACAGGCTTCATGATAAGGATTCAGTTCTGTCAATTAGATGTGATCAACCACTATTTCTGTGATCTTCTTCCCCTCTTGAAGCTTGCACACTCTAATACCCATATTGATGAATTGTTGATTCTATTGTTTGGTACATTGAACATCTGTGTCCCAGTCTTTACCATCATTACTTCCTATATATCCATCATTGCCAGGATCCTCCACATTCACTCCATTGAAGGAAGGACCAAAGCCTTCAGTACTTGCAGTTCCCACATCTCTGCTGTTGCTATCTTCTTTGGCTCTGCTATATTCATGTACTTACAGCCATCATCGATGAAATCGATGGACCAAGGAAAAGTGTCATCTGTGTTTTATACTACTGTTGTTCCCATGCTGAACCCCTTGATCTATAGTTTAAGGAATAAAGATGTCAGTACTGCCCGGAAGAAAATATGTCAAAGAAAAACATTCATATAATCAGGAGCAACATGAGCATTAATAGAGAAATTATCGACAAATACATAGCTTGAATTTATGTTATTTATTTTATTTTACTTTTAAGAATACTCATTTGCTATGATACTTTGATAAATTTTAGAATTCTATATTTAAAATTCAATTTTTTATGCACATATTCTCACTTTTATTTCATAGAATAAACAATGTAAATCAATAATAAGGATGATATGAATTCTTATGCACATAATGGATAGCTCATCATATTATATATATATATATATTCTCATTTTTTCATCAATGGTACTTTAAAACTGTTAAACTTCATTCTTAATTCTAACAAATGCAAAAATTGGTATTTAATCATAATTCATTTTTGGGAAATTAATATGTAAGTGCTATAATTATATATTTCCCTTTTCTCCCTCTAATTATTCCCATGTTCCCCCTGCTCTCTGTCAGATCAATTGCCTCCTTTCCTTTCATTAATGTATATTTGAAATACACACACACACACACACATATATTAATATATATATATATATATATATATATGGGTTTATTCATAGGAAGACTGAGTCTAATTTAACCATCATTAATTGACTATAGCTCTTAATCTATGGGTGGGTTGAGTCCCCTGAGATTTTACTCTTCCACATTGGTGTGCCAAGTGCTATCATTTTTGTATCTTGTTAAGCACCCTGCATTGTTCAGAACCAAGGGGCTATTTTCCTGTCATACACAGAAAACACAATCTCACCACAGCCTTCTTACCCCCTGACTCTCAGAACATCTTTCTTTTTTCTTCCACATGTTCCCCAAGTTATGTGGAGTGATTGTATTGTAGATGGATTAGCAGTGGTTCTTTACCCCATCATCAGTTGTTCACCCTGTTTGGACCAGTTATGGATTTCTGTAATGGTGTCCATTTGCTTTAAGGAGACTTACACTTATCAGTAAGCAAGATGACCAGTACTAAGTATATGATTAGAGATTATACTAGTTTAAGGGAGTGTCACTATTAGTCTCTCCTGTATGTTCCATGGGCTCATCATTTGTCAGAGTTGACTGTATTTATAGAACCAGGTATGAAGTGTCTCCTATTAAGAGAACATTAAATATAATTTTATAGATACTATTATTGTTATGATGTAACTGATACTATTGTCCCTTTAAGGATAGCTTGTTTTGCTGGTTAATACTGTGGTTCTTAGGTGTCACAGCAGGGTAGAACTATTAACTCTTTTACTTACCTGGCACCTTGGGAGATACATAATATTTTCCATAATAAGAAAGCCAGTCCTCCTCTCCCTCTCAGTCCCCTGACCTGTAGAGGCCTTCAGATCATTCCTGCCACCAAATCCTGCAGAGGGACCTGGAGGCAGTCCAAAGCAGCATTCATCAACCACAATCACTGCCTTTCCCCTCCACTCTCCAGTAGAGGGAGCAAGCAAGAAACAAGTGAGAGGAGAGACCCCACCTTTACCCCCTGGAAGAAGAGATGGGAAAACAACAGTATAAGAGCATATCCAAAAATAGAAAGACTTATAGGACCCCACCAGGGTCTAGGAACACCATACCACCAAACCTGACCATCCCAACTCAGATGAAACAGAAAAGAATGCCCTTAAAAACAGATTCATGAAAATGAAAGAGGCCACAATCCACACCACTAGAGAAGTTAGGAAACAGGGAGGACTTTTACAGAGACATACATTATCCCCTGGAAAAGGGGAAAGGGACAAGATGTCCTGAGCAAATTGGGAGCATGGGGGGAGGGGAGCGAGAGCTAGGAGAATGAGAAGGGGAGAAGAGGTGGGGTGAGGAGGACATGAGGGAGCAGGAAGGGTGATTTTGGGGAAGAATAGAGGGGAAAAGTTAAGAGATGCCATGAGAGAGGGAGCCAGTATAGGTTTAAAGATAAATTAGGCACTAGGGAAATGTCCAGAGATCTACAAGGTGACACCAAGTAACCATCTAAGTTGATGATAATGAGATTGATGACTTAACTTATATGCCATCCTAGAGGCTTCCTCCAGCAGCTGATGGAAGTAGAAGCAGATACCCACAGCTAAACTTTGAACGGAACTGGAATTTAGTTGTAGAAAAGGAGGAGTGATGAGCTAAGGTGTCAAGACAAGAATGGTGAAACCCACAGAAGCAGGTGACCTGAACAATTGGGAGCTCTTGGTCCCCAGACTGAACACTCAAAAACCAGCATGGAACTGATCCAAACCCCATGAATGTGGATGTCAGTGAGAAAGTCTGGGAAATCTATGGGGCCTCTTGTAGATCAGTACTTATTCCTAGCATAGGAATGGAGTTTGAGAGCCCATTCCACATAGAGCCATACTCTGTTAGCCTAGACACACCGGGGAGAGCCTAGGCTCTATCGCAAAAGACATGACAGACTCTGAAGATTCCCCCCCCCATGGAAGGCCTCATCCTCCCTGGGGAGCAGAAATTGTATGGGATATGCAGGGCATTAGTGGGGGTTAGGGGATGAGGTGAGGGAGTGGGAACTGGGATTGACATGTAAGTCAATCTCATTTCTAATTTAAATAAAAATGGTGGGAAAATGGGAAAAAATGTAGGGATGGCGACTAGCAATTGCTGGCACCACATTGGGAGGTATAGATAGATCGGTTGCTATAGCAAACTATTCACCCAGACTAGGCTACTTGGCTAATTTCAGGCTAATAAGAGACCTTGCATCAAAAAAGTAGACAACCTAAGGAATATCCCCAGAAATTTTTCTTTGCCCTTCATGGGCTTATACATACATATGCACATGCAACTTCTTTGATACATACATACATATATACATACATACATACATACATACATACATACATATATGCAAATTAATAAGTTGTCTTCATATATTGATGCATGCCTATAATCCCATCCATGGGAGTAAATGAGTCATGAGTCCTCAAATATACAAATTACAGATATGATATATGATATAAAAGAAAACTGGTTCATTATTTTAAATCTCTAGCTGTTTTTTTTTTTTCCAGTATGATATAAGTTTCAGACTGTCTTCTGACTTTCTAAGACCAACTCACTAGATTGTGGTCTGGAACCAACTCCACTGTCTCTTAGCTTAAAGAAATGTAGAATCTTAAATTCTACTAAGATATTATTTGTCAAAATAATGATTTTAATTCAGATAGTAATCTCTAAATAAATATTTACCACAAGTGTTGATTATTTGGATAACAGAAAAATGATTAGCCAGATAGGAATTGGTATTTGCTTGCCTTCTAGGAGTTTTTTTTTTTTTCCTGAGAGCTGGAAATCCTTGGAGAGTGTGTTATGCTATTTGGAGCTGACATATATAAGTCCAGGGTACACCTTCAGAATATATCAGGCAGAACCACTCAGGTGAATGTAAAAGTTGAGGCTATTGCTAACTCTAGAGCTGAAGAAGCTCTAGGGGATGCAAACCTATCATTATATTAACTTGTAAAATAGCTCCATGCATGAGGACTAGGTTCTGGTCCTTCAGTACTGATGACTGCAGAATGCTGAACTCATCAGTGTTAGAGATTTTGATATTTGGAAGTACAACTGAGTGCTGGGACTGTTGTAGAGAAGGAGGTTGAGTCATGAGTCTATATTTATGATTGTAAAAATCAGTAATATACTACTTAGTAGATTCATTTATTCAGTTATCCATGGAGTAAGGTTTAAAGATTATAGAATGCGTCAACCACTTTCAGGCCCTGAAATTACAAACTTTGGCCATGCTCTGGATTCTGCTGTGGCTCACAGAATAATAATATGATGCTTAGAAATTAATTTTCTTGTATTCAGTTGGAGGGTCCCACCAGTTATGATGAATTGGATAGTGTTATAGATTAGCTTCTAATTAAAGAAGATTTAACAATCATTAAACCTTTAACAGAAAATTCGGTGGACAAGTTGGAATAGTCTGCATCCCTGGATGAACACAATTTATGCCCCGTATAAGTTTCCAGTTTTTTATTTAAATTAATATTAGTATAGTTAAATAACACAGACATCATACACTAAAAGAAGCTCTCATTAATTTTTTCTTCCCTTAGCATGTATTAACTTCCCAAGAAAGCACCACATTACTAAAGAAAAAGTACTTTCCAGATGATTTCTATTCTGTCAGTGTCCCCCTTTAAAAGGGAGCATTTACCATTGGCTTCACAAAATAGATGCCATGCATCCATATATAACAGAGCTTCCAACTTCTTGAACACAGAGAGAATGGCATTATCAGTACAACATAATGGGGAGAGTAGAAGAGGACTGTCATTTCTGACAATAACCAACAGGCTTAAAGGACATCAGCATAAAGGAAAAAACTGTGGTTCCACATGCGCTGAAACGTTCCTGATGTTCTGATTGCAGCCTTTGAACCTGAATGGGTATTGCATATCTTATTTGGATATTATCACAATGAAGTCACTGCTTATTTATAAATGGTGTCTCAGATGTCCTTTCTTTAGGCATCATCCAGGGATGTGTTGAATTCCCTGAGCTAGGAAGGATTTATGCTTTGTTGTTTTAATAGATTTTGCATTAAATCACTTATCCTAGACATGAAAAAATATTTTCCATCCCATAGTTTATTTACTCCTAGTTAAATATTAAAATTTTAAAGAATTTTCTTGGTCTGTGGATACATTTCCCTGGTTTGCTTTGTCATTGTAGTAAATTTAAAGGCCGGCCACAAGTATTGCATCTCACCCTGGGAAATGTGTGATATCTGGCTCAATTTTTTCAAAAGGAAAATGTTTCATAGTGTGAGAATCTATTGAACCCTCCTAATCTGTGATTCCTATTATGATGACTGTAATTTAGGTTATTAAGCTCAATGATAAGATTAGACCTTCTCTTCTATATTACAGACTACATAGGTCCATTAAACTAGCTTTGGTTAGGTAACTAATTTGAAACAACTATGTTTAAGTATTACATGCTTTGCATTTTCAATTTATTCTGAGGATCATTAGGAACTATAAATTGTTTTGCAAGTAAAATAAATTTTTTAAGAACCATATTAAGTCTATAGCCAAGTATGGAATGTGGATAGTGGATATAATATTAATGGTCAATAATTCTAGAAATAGAATAGGAACAAATTATTTAGGACTGTGTATATGACTTGAGATGAGCTAGAAACTGTTTTGGAAGTATTAGGTGGAGAACCTTTTTGTCTTGAGGATAAGTCTAAGACTATAAACAGAAAATGTAATGAATTTTGCTTTTCTTCATCAACATGCTTACATTTTTATTGGCAAATTTTTTATTAATGCTGTAATCATCTTAGGTACATTTGATGGGTAACAGCATTGCAAAATAAATAACTCAATGCATACTCATATATGTTTTACATCTCATTGAAAAGCAACTAGTACATACTCTACTCTCTTGGCAATTTAGGCACTTACTGGAAAGACAAGATAACTAAGAGTGTAACTGCACTTGTCACACAATCCTGATGACCTAACTTCTATCCTCAGAATGTACATGGTTGGAGGAGAGAACAGGCTCTCGAAATTTACTCTCTGATTTCACATGTATGTCATGGCATACACCTATGAAAACACACACACACACACACACACACACACACACATACACACACACACACAAAAAAAAAAAATACAGACAAACACCATGCAGACAATAAGTATAACATCTAAGAAAGAAATTAAGTACTTGCCAATAACGTATGTGCATCTTAAATATAGAGAAATGAAAGAAATAAGCTTTGTACTAGCATTAATTACATTGAGAGTTGTCAGATTCCATTATTTATAACACATTAAGATGCATATGTTTAGCATCAGGTAATGCTGATTTTTCCTGTAAATTTTGAAATGGCCCCAAAATACACATTTTGCTTTAAGTATTCCACTGATGTCGTAAAAGCTCTTATTTCATATGTGGAATCCCCTAATTGAATAGTTAACCTCTCCATATATCTCTGAGACCTGATTTCTTTACCATATTGAGTATTAAAAAACATTTTTATGGTGAGTTCTTTTCCTAATAAAATTTTCTACAAGTATTCTCAGGAATATTTAAAATATCCAGTACATACATATTTATTGTTTTTATTAGATTGACATCTAGATATTTGCTGCTAACTTCTTCATATTTTATATCATTCCTGTTTCATTTTTAATTATAAATTCAATAGAAAATATTTTAATATAGGATACACAATTGGGAAATAGAAATCACTTGTTTGACATATAAAGGCTAGCAAATGTGGTGATGCAGAAATACTAGACAAGTAGCTTCAAACAGTATAACAACAAGTACAAAATACATCATAACTTATTGTGAAATAGTGTAACTCGAGTTTGAAACATTAAAGTAATAAAAACATAATCAGAATTTTTAGTGCAGAGACTACTGTTCTTTGCTGAGTATCTATCAGAACAACACCCCAAAAAGTCTTTGACCATATGTAATATTTTTCTTAAAAAATAAAAGATAAGACAGCAAAATATGTGTGCAATTTATAAAATAATCAGTGTATTATTTGGGGGCAGTATATTGTTTAACATGGTTTCCTAATACTTTAAAAAATTTAAAAAGCAATATTTACTTGGTCTGACAATAGTTGTCAAGTACAGATTTGATCTTGGGGAGTAGAAAATGATTCAATACTTCCATGTCATTCATGTCCCCATTGTACCATTGAGAATGTCTTGCCATTGCAGATGTTATCAGAGCTCACAGGGATCACGGATGGTTAAGACTGTTGAGTACATCTCTCCTCAGTGGTGCCTATAGTAACTTCTTGCACTCTGAAAGATAGAATTTAGGAATAAAACTTCAAGGGCATTACCATCTTGATACCTCCATGCTCTGTGATCAAGTACAGTGTACCTCAGGAACAAGGTCTTTCCATTGACCTGAGGAGTTTAACTAATAGCATTGAGAAAAGTTTGTGATTTTTTTTCAGGAGTGTGTAAGGGGCCGTGGGCCCAAAACTATGCGGCTTAAAGCCCACCTGTGTAAGTGTTTTAATGACCTTTAAGTTTGCGGCTTAAAGCCAGCTCTGTGAGCCTCCTGTAACCTGTAATTAGACACGGTTTGGCCAAGTGGAACTGCTAACTGCTTCTGTTCCAAAAGGGTCTGGGGCTTTTCTGTTGCTGTTCCAAGGAAGACCACTAGATGTTCCAGCTGATAAGAAGAATGTTCCAGTCCCAGCAAATACCTGATGTTCCTTCTGTTATTCCCCCCAATTCTATTGTTGCAGGGCTATTTAAACCCACTCTAAGCCCCAATAAATCGAGACCTTGACATTGCATAGATGGACTCTTGTCCTTTCTTGCGCCACTTGGTCTCCTTTCTTTCTCTCGCCCATGACTCTTTCAGGCCGCCCCCCTTCGGAACCCTGAATGACTAGACCTGGGGGACGGGTCAAGTGGTGCCTGAACAGGGACCCGAAATATGGTCAGCTGCCGGCGAAAAGACAGCCCGGGACAAAGAAGATCCTGTAGACAGCTAAACTCGAGCTCTCTCCAGGTGGAGGTAAGGTACCAATCATTGCCGTCCAAATGCCATGGGTACTTTCATTAGTAAGGAGTTAAAATTCATAACAGAGTTCAAAATAGCATTCAGGGAGAAAGGAGTAAGCGTTAAAAAGAAAGATAAAAAGGAGTAAGAATTAAAAAGGAGAAGATAAAAAGAAATAAGAGTTAAAAAGAAAGATTTAGTTCATTTTTTCTGTTTTATTAATAAAGCTTGTCTATGTTTGATTTTAATGGGACCAGACATAGCTCCCCAGACCTGGGGAAGGGTTGGGAGAGATTTAGGTAAGATGTATGAGTTAACCCCCCCTCCAAAAAATGTTCCTGAAGTTATTCTTAATTATTGGGCTCTTCTCAGGGACGTCATTCAGAGCCCTGAACTCGTTGGTGAGAGGTCTCACCTCTTGCTGACTGTTAAAGACTTCCTTCAGAAGTCTCGACCATTGTCATGTACAGAAGCCAATGACCGACCTTTCCCCATTCCCTCAGCCCATGCTCTCACCCTCCGGGGGCTCTGCATACTTGCAAGCTGCGGGGGACTCGCTGGTCTGCTCATTGCTGGCAGCATTTCTTAGAGGCAGTCAAGCTTGGGGGCTGCAACTTACAGCCTTGGGAGATGCTGCCATGGTTGATGGCTAATTAATGTATATAAATGCTATTGATACAGCCAGACAGAAACTGTTTTTGAGACTTATAGAAAAGAAAAGGCAACATATTTAAGCTTAGAATTGTTCAAATTTTGGATGCTCATATTTCAATGATTGACTATAAGCTACTATGTTAAAAATTTCAATTAGGGATTTTTCTTTTCTACAAGCTGATCATAACCTAGGCAAAAGGAGAAATGTGAGACGTATGCAAGTTATGAATGAACGGTGTGGCCACACCTGGATGCGTGATGTGATTGTGAATTTATGAATGCGAATGAATGGAAATGCCTAAATTGCCTTGGATATGATTAGAGATATTTACATTGCCTCGGATATTGTTTAAAAAATATCAAAATCACTTTAATAGAGTCAAAAAGAGCATCCAGTTAATGAGTCAATGTCTTAACAGGAAAAATTATGATTTGAGCCCTAAGAGATAATCAATTAAAAAGTTAGCAAAAGTTGATAGCATTAGCTTAGAGATATGAGTAATCTATGATACTATAAAATCTATTTTGGCAGATGAGAGGATATAGGTCTTACTAAATTTTTATGGTTAAAAAAGGACATCTAGAAAATAAGGGTTAATGCATGATTTTGAGAAGGATTTATGAGAAGCCTCAAAAAAGAGCCAACCTGTTAGATTCACAGCTTGGCAGGTCAGCTAACATGCAAGTGAGGTCTTATCAGCTTGTCAGCCTCAAAGATTAGATTAGAAAAGGCTACTCAGAAACTCTAAATAAATCTAGAGAACTGTTAAAGACATATGTTATATTCTAAAGAAATTAGGGCTTAATAGATAACAATTGGAAAAGATAGTTTAAAAATCTTTTAAATGAGATTTTTAGAAATTGTTATAAAACATTCATTGGTTAAGTACCCTTTTTGGGACATCTAATGATGATTTAAATCCTTTAAGTAAAATTCTATAAGGAGATAATGATCCAGATATACCCAAACAGCTAACTAGAAAGGTAGACAAGTTCTATAATTAGAGGAGGTGATTCAGCATCATCAAATATATTGACTATGCAAAACCATGGGAAGCTTATGTACTCCCCACAAAGCATAGTCCAATTTCTGGTTTATGGCAGAAGGAACCATTGCTATGGTTGTGCCTACCTGTCAACCAGCCTAAATATTTAAAACCCTTATTTTAAAGCATTAGCCTACATGGTACAGAAATGCCATATAGGCCTAAATTCCTTTTTTTTTTTTTTTTTTTTTTTTTTTTTTTTTGCTTTTGACTAGCATTTCAGCCTTCTTGGGTCCCTAACTTCGTCCCAAAGTCAGCAGGAAGTAGCATGGAAAAGAATGCATCGCCCATTTTCCCTGGTTGAAATGCTAAGTCAAAAGAAACTTCCTTACATGGGGGAATGCCAATATCTCTCACTCCCTGATGGGGACGCTGGAGAGACAACAATTCCATGATTACTCTATGGTGCCCTAAAAGAGGAGTGATGTTTCTATGTTAACCATTCTGGAGTTATTAGGGATTCCATGGCCAAGCTCAGAGAAAGACTCAACCATCGGTGAAAGGAACGGGAGTCCCAACAAGGCTGGTTTAAAGGAATCTCCACCCTCTTAGGACCCCTACTTATTCTTTTACTGCTGCTTACTTTTGGGCTATACATTCTTAATCACCAACTCTGATTTATTAAAGAATGCTTATCCATAACCCAAGCCCTAGTTCTTAATCAGCAATATCAGGCTCTCAGGCAATAAGCAGGACCATGGGTTTTAGGATTAAAACCTCACAAAAAAAGATGGGGGAATGAAATATTTTAGTTTGCTGAGAGAAAAAGTTTTAAAAGATTTTAGTTCACAGAGAGAAAAAGTTTCCCACAGGCCTTGGCCCATTACAAGGGGGTTGGCCCCAACCCTGGGCACATCCTATGGTTTAGACGGGGGCAATCGCCAAGACAATACTCTTTGTGTCACACCTGGCTGGCCAACAGACAATCAAGAACTTTCCAGGGTATGTTCTATGGTTTTTCCTTTGTAGAAAAGCAAGTCACACCTGGGCGACCACTCTAACATGAGATCATACTTTGTAATCAATCACTTTATGCCCCTTGCCTGTATGCTGATCTGCGGTGTTTTCCTATATAAGGAGCCTGTAACCCTTGCTGGGGTGTGCAGCTTCCCCAATATTGCTGACACCCGAATGCACATTCGTTCAATATTTTAGAAAGTATTTTAGAAGAGAACCAAGTATGATACATGTCTCCTACTCTAAGCAACAGTTTAATTGATGGTTTCAGAACAATGATTTATGGGTGATTGTCTTTGCTCAGTTTTCAGGAAGAATTAATAATCAGTTTCTATCTCATGAACTGTTACAATTTGCACTAATGTATCTTTTGTATTTCCAAAATTATAAAAAAGCAGTCCTATAAAAATATGCTATGTTAATTTTTACCAATGGTTCTATTGGGAGAGTCACTTATATAGGTTATTAATAGAAAGAAATAGAGCAGACAGCTCTGGCTTCAGCTCAAATAATTAAACTGCAAGCTGTTATAATGGTCTTTTAAATACTGGTAAATAATTCATTTAATTTATATACTGACAGTCACTATGTCTTCAAGGATCTTATGGTAATAGAGACAATTCCATACATAGGATCCAATATTAGATTAATTTGAGCAAATTCAAAATGTTATTCACCTAAGAGAATTATCATGTTTATGGGTCACAATGGGAACCTATTAAATAGGTCTTTCCCTGATTACTAGCCAAATGGAATGAATTAACTGATTAACAAAATCAGTTGATTTGCCTCAAATAGAAAAAGCTCGACAGGCTTGTAATGAAAGACCCGCTCGGAATGCCCCTGAGCCCCCTGCCCCGAAGCTGCCGGGGCCTCCCAAGCCTTCAACCCGGCAGGGCTCGCGCCCCCGGCCCGCCCCGCCTGGCGCCGCGCCCCGGGGCTGGGGCCGAGCAACGAGCACCAGGTGGGCCGGCACGAGAACGAACACCAAGTGAGCCGGCCTGGAGCCCTGCCCCTGAGCCCCGCCCCATGAGAAACACTCCGTCCCAAGGTCTCCGCCCCCAAGGTCAGCCATCTGGACACAGAGGGAGGGGGAATTGAGTCTGTTGTACCAGACACCAGACCTTGAGAATATGCTGATCTGGAATGGCTCTGTGTCTTATTTGAACCATCCAATAGAAATGATTCTGTATTTCGCCTCATTTGAAAGACTCTGTGTTTCACCTCATTTGAATAACTCTGTACTTTGCCTCATTTGAATAACCCTGTATAGCGCCTCATATACATTGACCAATGGGAATAGCTCTGTACAATGCCTCATTAGAATTATCCAATAGAATCCCTGCTCCTAGCTTGCACCTTTTTCCCTATATAAGGACCCCTTTCCCTTGGCTCGGCGCGCTTAGCCACACAGAAGCTAAGTCGCCCCGGGTACCCGCGTCTCCAATAAAGCCTCTTGTTTTTACATCCAGTTCGTGGCCTCGCTGATTCCTGGGTGCGGGTCTCCTTCTACGAAAGTACCTCTTCGGGGGTCTTTCAGTAACTTTCTTCATAATAGCAAAAGTCTAAGTAAGAAATTTGGCTTAACCAGAGAGACTGCTGGTCAAATCATCAAACAATGTGGAATAGGTCCACAATATGGCTATGGCTAATTTAAGGATGAATCCTCCAGGCCTGCTCCCCAACCATTTATGGCGAATGGAAGTGACTCACATTACAGAGTTTGGCAATTTAAAAATGTGCCACTCCACAAACAGGAGAAGCCACCAGGCATGTTATAAGTCACTGTTTAAGATGTTTTGCTTACATGGGAATGCCAAAAACTATAAAAACAGATAATGGGTCTGGATATACTAACAAAGCTTTCCAGCAATTTTGTGCTTAATTCCCGAGACCAGTGCTACCGGGACAGCCCGTGTGGCCTAGTCCCGCCCAGCGTGTGTGGACCTGCCTGCCGAGCCCGTAGCAGCGGGGACGGCTAGGCCTTTGGGGACGCAGCATGCTGCTGACTTGGGGGAGTGAAACGCCTGCCTCCGTGCTTCTGTAGCAGTGGTGAGACATGAGGCTAGCCCACAAGCCAGGCAGTGGTGGGGCATGCCTTAATCAGCCGAGGATAGCCTCTGGCATCCATCAACGGCTCAAAATTATACTCAAGCCTTATGGAAAGATCCCCTAACTTAAAAATGCCATGGACCAGATCCAGTCCTCATTTGGGGAAAAGAACATGCATGGATTTTTGATACTCAGGCCAATAATGCTAGATGGTTGCCTAAATGCCTTTTAAAACTAAATAATCCACCCAGGGGAAGCCCCTGAGAAGCCTTCTAATTCTGCTTAATTCTAGATAAAAGATGCTGTCTTTTTGGCTACTTGTGTGTTCCCACCTTCAATTGCCATTGCCGCTGGAAGCCCTTATCAGATCTATAACTACACCTGGATGATCCTCAACCAAGCCAGTGATGCTGCCAATGCTTCTACAACTATTACGACCACCCCCTCCTATTCCCCCCTGATAGTTGACTTATGTGCTTTAGCCTTAGGGGCCTCTCCAGACTAGGGAACCCCTGACCATTTTTCCCCCCAGGACCTCCCTCCTCCGCTGACCTTATTCTCTCCTTAATTAACCCTACTGTTCAGGCCCGTCATCAAGCCAACCACTCCCTTATAGAGGACTGTTGGGTCTGTTATTCTTCCACCCCTCCCCTTTATCAGGCAATTGCAGGCACTTACTAATTCCTACCTTGCCTGTTCTATTAGATTAACTACTTAAATTGTCACCTCTACCTTTTCAAAAACTAACCAGATTCATTAAGTCTCAGATTGACGCCATCCTCGAAAAACTGGTTTTGGTCCACTACCATTGCCTAGAGGCATTAGATTCTGAGCTGCCTGATGACTATAAAAACCCCCGCAGTCCTAAAGGACTGGAATTCTCAGGCCTTAAATCCATGGTAAATGCTTCTGCTTTAGCCTTACAGTCCCTTAATAATTCTCTATATCAGGAATGCTGGATTTGCTTTTCCCCTCGGCCGCCCTTCTATGAGGGCATGCTAACTTTCAAAAATCTTCTCTTCACTAATGAGACTTCCTCACTAAGATGGCATTCTGTGAATCATGAGGGCTTGACCTTAAGTCAGGTCTCAGGCAAAGGCCTCTGTATTAGTTGACCGGAACTCCATTTCCCAGAACCCTTACAGCCAATGTGCAACCAAACTATCATTATTAGCCAGTCATCTACATATGTAGCTGTACCTGATGGAACTTATTTTGCTTGCTCTCAGGGACTCACCACCTTTTTTCCACCTTTCAGTTTCTAGAGAGTAAAGATTATTGCGTTTTGGTACAGCTGTTGCCCCGCCTAACGGTATATGCCCTGGAGGAGCTGCTCCCTAGCTGGGAGGAGAGGCCCCATCACAAGAGAGAGCCCATTTCAGCCATCACCTTAGCTGTCATGCTGGGCTTAAGGGCAGCTGGAGCCGGGATAGGAATAGCTTCCCAAATAACTTCCAAACAGCAATATGCACATTTGACTCAATTGTCCCAAGCAATAGATAAAGATATAAAAAAACTACAAACAGGACTCCAAAATCTAAAGGACTCTCTGGTCTCCCTGTCAGAAGTGGTACTGCAAAACAGGAGAGGACTGGATTTAATTTTCCTCAAAGAGGGCGGACTCTGTGCAGCTCTTAAAGAAGAGTGCTGTTTTTACAAAGATAAAACTGGGTTAGTACAAGATAGTATAGAAAAAATAAAGAAAAATCTAGGGGATAGAAAGAAACAAAGAGAGCAACAAGAGTCCTGGTATAAAAATTGGTTTTCAACCTTCCCCTGGCTTTCTACTTTGCTACCATCTCTCCTGGGACCTCTTATAGGACTATTGCTGCTGATTTCTTTTGGCCTGTGGGCCTTCCAAAGAATGACTCACTTTATAAAAAGTCAGATAGATTCACTTCTCCCTAAAGATTTTGTCTCCGTACAGTATCACCGGATCCAGAACCCAGGTGACGAGCAGCATAATGAGCAGAGAGAACCAGGCAACCCCTTGGGCCATCAAGAGAGGCTTAATTTTTCTAAACTGTTAAAGGTCTAGTCACAGGCTTTAGAGCCATACTTGCCATCCCTAGGCATGCAACACTGGTAGCCCCGGGTACAAATGGCCGCCTCGATGTCGGGCAACTTCCTTCCCTCCTTGACTAACCTAAGACATGGGACCCCAGATGGCGGGTTTTTATCACCTGAAGATGGGTAAAGTCAGTGAGGTGGCAAGGTCGAACTAACCTAAGACAGAGACGGTCATGAACAAAGACCCCTAAGAATGCTACCTGTGGCCTAGTCCTCACCTCCCTCCTTTGTAAAGGAAAAAATAAGGGGGAGATGTAAGGGGCCTTGGGCCCAAAACTATGTGGCTTAAAGCCCACCTTTGTAAGCCTTTTAATGGCCTTTAAGTTTATGGCTTAAAGCCAGCTCTGTGAGCCTCCTGTAACCTGTAATTAGACACGGTTTGGCCAAGTGGAACTGCTAACTGCTTCTGTTCCAAAAGGGTCTGGGGCTTTTCTGTTCCCTGTTCCAAGGAACACCACTAGATGTTCCAGCTGATAAGAAGAATGTTCCAGTCCCAGCAAATACCTGATGTTCCTTCTGTTATTCCCCCCAATTCTATTGTTGCAGGGCTATTTAAGCCCACTCTAAGCCCCAATAAATTGAGACCTTGACATTGCACAGATGGACTCTTGTCCTTTCTTGTGCTGCTTGGTCTCCTTTCTTTCTCTCACCCATGACTCTTTCAGGCAGCCCCCCTTCGGAACCCTGAATGACTGGACCTGTGGGACGGGTCAGGAGTGGATGACAACTCACTCAACAACACCTCAAATAGAGGGAACCCATTAATCAAAGGGGATGGATGAATATAAGGGAAAAATGTCCTCCAGACACAATAGTTCAGCTGCACATATGAAGAAACAGTGATTGTCATATTATACATAAGTCCTATGCAAGGTCACTCCAGACCAAATCTCTGTATGGAAAGGGGAGGTGAGTATGAAGTTTCTCCTCTAACTGAGCAGCCACTCTTAATTGAAGGCTGTGGAGAGAAGGAGAATAATGTTCCTTAAGAAACAATGCCCATGGTAAGTCAGCCACACTCCTGTGGAAGGCCACATATCCAAAAATACATGAGCAGTAAGAACTGGGCATTAGGGATGAAAACAGGGACACAAAAGGGGCTAGATCTTTGGTGATTTCAGAGAGGGGTTGTCTATTCTTCAAACACATTGCAGGAAATTCTCAATGAAGAAATTAAAAATAAAATAAAAATAACTTCATCAAAGGTAGCTGCTAAGACAATCTCTGCAATGCAAAACTATGGAGTGCATTCAATAATTATGATATAATTATATAATTATATGACACATTTCAAGATAAGAAAACATCATGAGAAGCACAAAACTTGTAAAGTGATGACTTCTATGGAATTGTGAACACCATATGAAATATTTTCAATGGGTTATTATGGTAATTAACATAGAAAGTATTGTGATAATTATTTGAATGGAGTTATTGGGTCATTTTGGAAATTAAAATGCTAAAATGAATAAATTATGAAGTACTGGCTAAAGCTTCACTTAAAATTAAGTAGTTTCAGGTGTTGTGGCACAGTCTAATGTGCTAGCAATCAGTATGAATAGGCAACAGGATTGTGAGTTCTAGGTCAGCCTAGAGCTACAGAGTGAGTCCTTGTGTTAAAGAAATAATAAGAGATAAAGAGCAGAAAACCATATGAAAGAAGCACAGGAATAAAACACTAATTTGGCAGAACAAATAAACTACAAAAATGCAACTTGGAATACCAGCATAGCTAAGAAAGTTATTTATTGATTAATGATATTGGACTACTTCTAGAATATGAAATCTGACTAAAAATCATACTTTACTGATACAACATGAAAAGATAAATCACTGGTTAAATGAATCACACATGCACTCAAACAAAATCATGCACCTATTCTGATTATTATCAACCTCACATATCTTATGTACCATATTTATATATTACACTCCCTCCTCACTACAAGTCTCGTTTCTACATTCATAACATTTTTCCTGTATTTTATGACATGTTCATCTTAACCATGTCATCTTTGTTACCATAAGATCAGAGCTATCTGCTGGAATATGAGGACCTTGTTAGTAAGATGACAATGTTTTCCCCATTTAGAATCTATGCTAGGTATAAGTACTGATCTGCTACCAGAAGACCTATAGATTTCCAAGGCTTCCCCACTGACATCCATGTTCTAGATCAGTCTATGCTGCTTTCCCAGCTATCAGTCTGTGGTCCTTGAGATCCCCTTTGTTCAGGTCAGCTGCTTCTGTGGGTTTCATCAGCCTGCTCTTGAGCCCTTTGCTTATCACTTCTCCCTCTTTGCAAGTGGATTACAGTTCAGTTCAGTGTTTTGCTGTGGGTGTCTGCTTCTACTTCCATAAGCTGCTGGATGAAGGCTCTAGGATAGCATACAAAATAGTCATCAATCTCATTATCATGGGAAGGCATTTAAGGTAGCCTCTACACTGTTGCTTAGATCATTAGTTGGTGTCATCCTTGTAGATTTCTGGACATTTCCCTAGTGCCTAATTTCTCTTTAACCTTATAATGGCTTCCTCTATTATGTATATCTTATCTTTCCTCTATTCTTCCCCTGACTCAATCTTCAAGCAACCTCAAGTCCTCCTCTCCCCTCCCCTTCCCCCCTTCTCATTCTCCTAGCTTTCTCTCCCTTCCCCCCATGCTCCTAATTTGCTCCAGGGTACCAGGTATGTTCCCATTAGGGTCCTCCTTGTTTCCAAGGTTCCCTGGCGGTGTAGATTGTAGACTGGTAATCCTCTGCTCTATTTCTAAAATACACATATGAATGAGTATAATCCATGTTTGTCTTTTTGTGACTGGGTTACCTCATTTGGATTGCTTTCTTCTAGTTCCATCCATTTCCCTGGGAATTTCAAGATTCCATTGTGGGTTTTTGTTTGTTTGTTTGCTTTCTGCTGAGTAGTACTTGATTGCGTAAATGTACCACATTTTCTCTATCCACTCTTCTGTTAAGGGTCATCCAGGTTGCTTCCAGGTTCTGACTATTACAAATAATGCTGCTATGAACATAGTTGAGTAGATGTTCTTGTATGAATATGCTTCTTTTGAGTATATGCCTAAGAGTGGAATTGCTGGATCTTGTGGTAGACTGATTCCCATTTTCCTGAGGAATCACTATAATGATTTCCAAAGTGGCACTCCCACAAGCAGTGGGGGGGTGTCCCTTTTCTCCTCATCATCTCCAGCATAAATTGTGATTGGTGTTTTTGTTTTATTTATTCTGACTTTAGTAAGATGGTATGTCAGATTTGTTTTGATTTGCATTTCCTTGATGGCTAGTGATGTTGAGAACTTTCTTAAGTGTCTTTCAGCCATTTTAGATTCTTCTATTGAGAATTCTCTATTTCTTTCTGTACCCCACTTTTATTAGGATAATTTGGTGTTTTGGAAACTAGCTTCTTGGTTTTTTTTTTTTAAATTTTGGAGATCAGCCCTTTGTGTGATGTGGGGTTGGTGAATATCGTTTCCAATTGTATGGGCTGCCGTTTTCTCTTGTTGACTGTGTCCTTGTTAACTAAGACCTTACAGAAACTTCTCAGTTTCAGGAGGTCCCATTTATTAAATGTGGATCTCAATGTTGGTGCTACTGGTGTATGTTCACAAAGTGGTTCTTGTACATCAAGGGTACTTCCCACTTTCTCTTCTAAGAGGTTCAGTGTGGCTAGATTTATGTTGACGTCTTTAATCCCTTAGGACTTAAGTTTTGTACATGATGTAGATGAATCTATCTGCAGTTTTCTAATGTCCACTTCCAGTTATGCCAGCATCATTTGTTGAAGATCCTTTCTTTTTTCCATTGTGTAATTTTGGCTTCTTTGTCAAAAATCAGTTGTTCATAGGTATATGGGTCTATTTCAGGGTTTTCAATTCGATTCCATTGGTCTACCTGTTTATTTTTGTGCCAGTACCAAGCTGTTTTCAGGACAGGGGATCCATAATAGAGCATAAAGTCCAGGATGCCCCCAGAATTTCCTGTATTGTACAGGGTTGTTTTGGCTAT
This sequence comes from Cricetulus griseus, assembly GCF_003668045.3. Classification (NCBI taxonomy): domain Eukaryota; kingdom Metazoa; phylum Chordata; class Mammalia; order Rodentia; family Cricetidae; genus Cricetulus; species Cricetulus griseus. The sequence continues at coordinate 151,072,436 of NC_048597.1, read as the reverse complement.
CCTGGGTCTTTTATTTCTCCACATAAAGTTGAGTATTGTTCTTTCAAAGTCTGTGAAGAATTGTGCTGGTATTTTGATGGGGATTGCATTGAATCTGTAGATCGCATTTTGCAAGATTGCCATTTTTACTATGTTGATCCTACCTATCTAAGAGCTTGAGAGATCTTTCAATTTTCTCATATCTTACTTAATTTCTTTCTTTAAAGACTCAAAGTTCAGCTGGGTGTTGGTGGAATATGCCTTTAATCCCAGTACTCAGGAGGCAGAGGCAGGTGGATCTCTTTGAGTTCGAGGCCAGGCTTGTCTCCAGAGTGAGTGCCAGGATAGGCTCCAAAGCTACACAGAGAAACCCTATCTGGAAAAATCAAACAAAGAAAGAAAGAAAGAAAGAAAGAAAGAAAGAAAGAAAGAAAGAAAGAAAGAAAAAGGAAAAAGAAAAAGAAATACTCAAAGTTCTTGCAATACATATCTTTCACTTGTTTGGTTAGAATTACCCCAAGATACTTTATGTTGTTAGTGGCTATTGTAAACGGTGATGTTTCTCTGATTTCGTTCTCTGCCAATTTTCATCTGTATATAGTAGGGCTACTGATTTTTTTTTTAGTTAATCTTGTATCCTGCCACTTTGCTGAAGGTGTTTATCAGTTTTAGGAGTTCCCTGGCAGAGTTTTTCATGTCACTTATGTAAACTATTATATCATCTGCAAACAGTGAAAGTTTGATTTCTTCCTTTCCAATTTGTATCCACTTGATCTCCTTTTGTTGTCTCATCGCACTAACTAGACCTTCAAGTTCAATATGGAAGAGATATGGAGAGAGTGGACAGCCTTGTTTTGTTCCTGATTTTAGAGAAATCCTGTTGAGTTTCTTTCCATTTAGTTTGATATTGGCTGTTGGTTTACTGTATATTGTTTTTTCTATCATGTTCAGGTATGTTCCTGTTATCCCTGATCTTTCCAGGACCTTTATTATAAAGGTGTGTTGAATTTTGTCAAAGGCTTTTTCAGCATCTAGTGAGATGATCATGTGGTTTTGCTTTTGCAGTTTGCATTGATAGATTTTCATACGTTGAACCATCCCTACATCCCAGGAATGAAGCCTACTTGATCATGGTGGATGATTTTTCAAATGTGTTCTTGTTATCTATAAATACCTCGTTTGAATTTATGTTATTTTTTTCTACTTGTAAGTGTTCTTATTCATTTGCTAGGATACTGTGATAATTTTTACAAGTATAAATTTCACTTTCAATTTTCTATGCACATATTATATCACTTCTTTCACAGAATAAACAATGTAAACAAATAATAAGGATGACATGAATTTTTATGCCCATAATGGATAGAATATCATGGTAAATACATCCTTTTCCTGTTCTTTAAAAATATGAAACTTTATTCTCAATTCCAATGAACCTGACACTTTTAAAAGCAATATTTTATTTATTCATTTTGGGAATTTCATATGTAAGTGCTATAATTACATCATTCTTCCTATCTTCCTCTAATCACTCCTATGTTCCCCCTGTTCTCTGTCATATTAATGGCCTTATTTCATATATATATATATATATATATATATATATATATATTGTTTATGACATATAAATTTTAAATGTAAATTGGGAACTTTATCCTTAGGAAGACTGATTCCATTCTCAGCCATCATGAAATATTGCTCTTCATCTCCTGAGATTTTCTTCTTCTACATTGGTGTGCAAAGTGCAAACTGGTAGCATTTTGTTGAGAATCATGGTGCCATTTACCTGTCATACACTGAAAACACAATATCACCACAGCCTTTTTTATCATCTGATTCTTAGAACATTCTTCATAATTCTTCAAAATATTCCCTGTTCTGAGGTAGAGTGGTTGTATTGTAGATGGAGTAACTGTGACACTTCACCCCAACATCAGCTGTTCCCTGTATTCAGAGCAGCTATGGGTTTCTGCAATGGTCTCCATCTGCTGTAAGAAGAATTAAACTTCTCTGTGGGTGAGATGAACAGTACTAAGTATGTAGCTAGAGATTATACTAGTTTAGAAGTCTATTACTATTAGATTCTCCTCTACCTTCCAAGACCCCATCAGTAGCTCAGAGTTGACAGTTTTTAGGGAATGAGTCATGAAGTTCCTCCTATTGAATGGACCTTAAGTATAATTTCATAGATATTGATTACTGCCCTACTGTCACTGCCACTATTATACCTTTATAGATAGCTTTCCTTGCTGGCTATTATTGTGATTCACAGGTGTCACAGCTGGTTAGAAGTATTAACTATTTCAGTCTCTTGGCAACTTGGGAGTTTTATAGCTCTTTTCTATACTATGAAATATAGTCCTCATGGAGTAAGTTTCTAGGTGCAATTCTGCTCTATTCATCCAAGTCAAAGACTTGTGTCAGAATTCTGAGTGTCCTCTCAATAGAGAAGTAGTTTAAATTTCTGTGGAGCAAGGAAAGGCAACATCAATATATTATAATGTTTTGGGAGTCCTGTGTGTGTGTGTGTGTGTGTGTGTGTGTGTGTGTGTGTGTGTGTGTGTGTGCATGTGTGTATAATTTAAGATAAACATGAAAACATGATGTTCCACGGCTTTTTGAAACATCCTCATTGGTATTTATTAATCTTTACTATTTCCCTTTCTACATTGCTTTACATCTCCTCTCCCCAAATGAAACACCCCAAAGATTTTTTGATTTACCTTTCATAGAATGTGCACACTGTTATTCTCCTCTATATGGTAGATGCCTATCCCATCATCTTTCTTTAACATAATTTTTATTGTTTCTACAGCAACTCTAGATTATTTACACAAAACAAAACATGTGTATCTTGGTATCTGAGCAGTAGAGACCATGTCATGTTTCTCTTTATGACTAGAGTTCCCTCATTCAATAATTTCCATTTCTGTCTATTTACATGAAAATTTAGTATCCTGTTTTTCTTTTTAGCTAAATAGATCTTGACTATATATGTGTACTTAGTTTTCTTTATTAATTCATCAGTTGAAGATCACTTGTGTTATTTTCTATTGCTAGCTATTAGTAATAGAGCTTCAGTGAACATGGCTGAACAGTAATCTGAATTTTAGAATAACAAGTTCTGTGTTCAATGAGTGGTATTGCAGGATCAGGTGACTATTTATTAATTTATTTGCTGTTTATTTATTTATATGTAATTCACTACACCTATTTTCAATGTGGCTATACCAGTTTGCAATTCCATCAATACTGAATGTGGTTTACCTTTTCCCCACATCTTCTCCAGAGTTGGTGTCTTTTGTATTCTTGAATCTATTTTTCCTGGGTTAAGTTGAAATCTCAATGTTGTGTTCTGTTGTTGTTAGTTTATTTTGTAATTTGATATCTTAGCCAAGATGGAATGTAGACTTTCACATTCAGCAGGTTAATGGTGTTCTTGTCCTCTGTTAAACCTTTGATTAAGCATGAGAATTGACACTGATATTGGAGTATTCCCATTGTTATTCTGAATCTAATAGGTGACAGTAAATATTACTCATCAAAAAAATGGTGACATTATCCATATCCCAGCCTACAACTCTGGAGAAGCCCCATTGCTATACCAGAGGCCATGCAAGTAGCATGTACTCGAAGCAACACAAGCCCACAGCCTGTCAACACTTGTCAGAGCCTGTCTAGGTTCCATGCAAGTAGCATGTACTCGAAGCAACACAAGCCCACAGCCTGTCAACACTTGTCAGAGCCTGTCTAGGTTCCCCCCCCCCCCCCGTCCCGACATCCCTACCCCTCCTTGTCACCATACCCAACTCCACAACTCTGACAGAAGATCCCTGATCTACCAGAGACCTTGTGGCTACCTGGAACCTTAGAGGATAGTATGGTTCCCAGAATCTATGAACCCCACTGTTCTATGAAAACCACAGAGTCCACCCTTGCACCCCAAACCACAGAGGTCATACAGACTGAAAAAACCCAAAAAGACGTCCTCTACTAGAACAGAGTACTTGTTGGTCACCAGAACCACAGGCCCCTCAGGTCAGAAGACAAGAGAGTAATAAGAAAGCAAGGGAGAAAAGCACCCATTAACAAAATAAATTCAGAAATCAGCAATAAAGCTATAGTTACCACAAATCCGGATGAGTAGAGGTCATCCTAAAAGCACAATCAACAGCATATAGGGCTATATGGTATCACCAGACCCCTGCTATCTTACTATAGCAATGCCTGTGTATTCCAACACAGAAGAAGCACAAAAAGCACAACCTTATGCCACCTTAATAAAGATGGCAATGTTCCTTCATAAGAAGGAAGTGAAGAAATCCAGGAAAACACTAACTAGCTATTGGAGGAAATTAACTAATCATTTAATAAAATCCAAGAAAACATAAAATGAATAAATCCCTTAAAAATAAGACAGAGAAACAGGTGAAGGAAATGAATAAAACTGTTCAAGAACTGAAAATGGAAATGTAAGCAATCAAGAAAATACAAACTCAGGGAATCCTGGTGATGAAAAATCTAGGTAAGCAAACATGAACTGTATAGACTCAAGCATCCAACAGAATACAAGAGACAGAAGATAGAATATCAGGCTTAGAAGATACAATATAAGAAATTGATATCAGAATTCAATTAAAATGTTGAATCTAAACACACACACACACACACACACACACACACACACACACACAAATACAGTAAATTTCAGACATTATGAAAAGATCAAACCTCAGAATAATATGAATAGAATTAAGAGAAGTATCCTAGGCTTGAAGGTTTAGTAAATATTTTTACCACAATCATAGAAAAATTTTCTAACCTTAAAAGGTACATGGCTATACAGGTACAAGCTACTTACAGAACAGCAAATAGATTGGGTCAACAAAGAAAGTTCCCTTGCCACATAATGATCAAAATATTAAAAATACTGAACTAAGAAAGAATATTAAGAATTTCCTGGGAAGAAGACCAAGTAACATATAAAGGCATAACTATTAGAATTATATCTGACTTGTAAATGGTGACTCTAAAAGCCAGACGGACCTGAAAAGATATCTTGCAGAATCTATGAGACCATAGATGCCAACTCATACTGCTATATTCAGTAAAATTTTCTGTAACCACAGATGGAGGAAACAAGATACTCAATGACAAACTCAAATTTAAATAATATCTATCCACATATCAGCCTCACAGAAGGGACTAGAAGGAAAACTCCATCCTAGGAGGCTAACTGAACTCATGAGAACAGGAAATATGTAATCTCATACCAGCAAGCTCAAAAGAAGATAAGAGCACGCACACACACACACACACACACACACACACACACTAAACAAACACAAACAAGAAAACAACAGGAGTTAACAATCATTTGTCATTAATATCTCACAATATCAGTGAACTCAATCAATTCACTAATAAAAAGTCACATGTCAACAGAATAGATACACAACAAGATCCATCCTTCTGGTGCATACCACAAACTCATCCTAACATCAAAGACAGATATTACATCAGATTAAAGTTTTGGAAATAGATATTCCAAGCAATTGGCTCCAATAACCGAGCTGGTATAGCCATTCTAATATTTAACAAAATAGGCTTGGAACCAAAATTAATAAAAAATAAATGGAGGACACTTCATAGTCTACAAAGAAAAATTCCACCAGAAGTGGAGACACCTTGAAGGCCTCTTTCAGTTATATTCTGGAAGAAGCAAATGGGCTAGAGCTGAGGAAGCAGCAGCGTTGGGAGACTAGAGTAGGTAGGGTTTCTCTCACACATGGATTTCCAGGATTTCAGTCATCCCCAAGTCATATCCATTCCCAGAAAGGCTTATTGCCACAGCCAACTATAGCTTTCGAATATCTTTGCCAAGCCTCAAGGCATGACTCTTGTGGTTTGTGCGAGCACTGTAGTCAGGGCCCTGGCTCTCCAGTTTGGCGGTAGTATACCATCAGGAGTCTGGAGTTCAAACCCAACCTTTGCTCTCACGTTGCCTTACTGTTACAACAGAGCCATGGCTTTATCTGCTCAGAGTTCCTAGTACCCTCACAATGCTACTGTGAGTAGCAAAGGGAATGTTCAACAGGCCTGGACCTTCAGCTTGGGTCTTGCCCAGACTCTCAGCCTGCCCCAGCTGGCCTCAGCTGCCCCAGCTACATCCATTCTTCTTGGGAAGTGGAACATGGTGGGGAAGCTGGAACCTTTTATCAGCACTCTGGGGGAAAGAAGTTTAAGTGAGAAAAGGATTATATTTGTAAGTAATGACTAATTGAAGGCTTTGGAATTCTTGGAGGTTGTTTTTTTTTTTTTTCCCCTTTGTTGCTTAGTTCTCTGAGGTCATGGGTAGCAAGAGATAGCTCCATGAAGGCTGTGAATAGAGTCATTTGAGTTAGCTTCTTCTATTTCTCCATCTTATGGAGGTCTCCCCCCCCCCTTTTTAAATTAAATTTTACATTCCAATCCCAGTTTCCTCTTTCTCTCCTCCCATTACCCCCCTCCATCTGCTCTTCAGAGAAGGTAAGGCCTCCCCTAGGAAGTCTACTAAGTCTGTCCCATCATCTCATTGAGGACTAAGGCACCTCTCCACCCCCACATCCCTATGTCTAGGCTGGGCAAGGTATCTCTCCATATAGAATGGGCTCCACTAAGTTAGTTTGTGAATTAGTGTTAGGTCTTGGACCCACTGCCAGTGACCTCATATATTGTCCCAGAAGCACCATTGTAACCTATATTAAGGGAGTCTAGTTCTGTTTTATGCAGGTTCCCCATTTGTCAGACCTGAGTCAGTGATCTCTCACTAGCTTGGGTCAGCTGATTCTGTGGGTTTCACCATCATGGTCTTGACTCCTTTGTTCATATTATCTTTCCTCCCTCACTTCAGTTGTACTCTAGGAGCTTGGCCCATTGGTTAGTTGTGGATTTCTGCATCTGCTTACCTCTGCTTCTGGAAGAGGGTTCTAGCTTCTCTGGGGTTGTGGATTGTAGGCCAGGTATCTTTTGCTTTATGTCTAGTATCCACTTATGAATGAGTACATGCTAAATTTTGTCTTTCTGGTTTTGGGTTTCCTCATTCAGGATGGTTTTTTCTAGTTCTGTCCATTTGCCTGCGAATTTTTTTAGAGGGCTCTTAGTGTTCTGCTAAGTATGCTGGGAAGGGGCAGGTCTAATCTCATTAGGAATTGGGGATGTAGCTCAGATGGTACTGTTTTCGCCTACATGCATGAAGTCCTAGGTTTATCCTGGTGTGGTGGCCCATATTCTTAATCCCAGCACTTGGGAGTTGGTGGCAAGAGGATAAAAACTTCAGGATCATCCTAAACTACATAGCTAGTGTGGAGCCAGCCTGGATTCATGAGACCCTGTCTTTAAAAAGAAAGTAAATAATGGCAAAGAAGAATAGCTCATTTGCTTTTAAAACAAACTTCAGCTCTTACTGCCTAAGGTCCCAGCCTTGCCACAGATGGTCCTGTCACTGCTTGCTTCTCTGCAGGGCTCTTATTCTTCCCTCCTCGTCCCTCCTCTGATTCTCTTGGGCTCCCACCCCCACACCTGTCTCCTGCCCTTCTCTTCCTCGATGCCTACCCATTAAGTTCCATAGTAGGGAATGCAGCTTAACCTAAGAAACATGAGGGACCCACCGTAGAGGAATCCCCTGGAGGGCTGCCCTGCCTCTTTCAACTGCTTGCTAGCCTTGGCAGCTAAGCAGCAGCTGTCGGTGGGTGGCACCAGTCCAGCTCATTCAGAGAACTGAGGCACAATTCTGTCTGTTTTCATGGTCATACCTATGTATAGTGTCCCTCTGGGGATCACAGCCTTAAGGACAAAGGCTGCCCTTTTGCTGATTCCTTAGTGCAGTAATCCTATGTTTGTAGTATAAATAACAGCCCTCAGAGCATTTTATGCAGATCCCTTGTTTTAGCAGGTAGGAAATATCCAGAAGTCAAAATTGAAAATTTAGGGAGCTTTGAACAGTAGGTTTGTTTGTTTGTTGTTTTTCCACACAGGGTTTCCCTGTTTGGCTTTGGAGCCTGTCCTGGAACTTGCTCTGTGGACCAGGCTGGCCTCTAACTCACTGAGATCCGCCTGCCTCTGCTTCCCAAGATTTGAGATTAAAGGCTTGTGCTATAATCGCCCAGCCAAACAGTGGCTATTTTGGTGGCAGAAAAGAATACTTTATTCACTTGGGGTTTTTTTTTGTGTGTGTGTGTGTGTTTTGTTTTTGTTTTTTTGTTGTTGTTGTTTTTGTTTTTCGAGACAGGGTTTCTCTGTGCTTTGGAGGCTATCCTGGAACAAGCTCTTGTAGACCACGCTGGTCTCGAACTCACAGAGATCTGCCTGAATCTGCCTCTTGAGTGCTGGGACTAAAGGCGTGAGCCACCACTGCCCTGCTATCCACTTAGTTTTATATAAAACTTCTTTTGTTGTTATTTTGTTTTCCTTTTTGGTGCTGGTGATGGAACCCAGGCCTCAAAAATGCTGTGAGATAAGCATTCTTCCACTGCCCTACTCTTTGCTGTTTTTTCCAAGAAGAGATTCCTTGTTGCTAAAGAGAATATACTAGTAGGGCAGGAAAGGGAGCACCACTCAGTAATCCTGTGGGTTTCCTAGCAACTTGGGAGCCCAGTGTGTACTTAACACAGAATGCTGCTTGGCTTAGCAACTCCTGATCTTGAAAGGTTGGGAGAGAACTGGAGGTTTGAATAAGCCATTTGTTAGTTTTCAGACATCTGTACTGGCCTGCTGTAGGGAGCTGCAGAAAACCGCACCCAAAAGATGGCGCCGGTTTCTGCCCTCTGCCAGCCCGACGGCGAGCGCTCTCTGTGGTAAACAACTCCAAATATGGTAAAGGTCATGTATTCTCTTAATTCTGCTTGGAGACAACCTATCCTGGCGCGCCACGTAGGGTTAGGTGATTGGTAGATGTAGACTATATCAGGCCCCGTCTCCCTCGGCCCGGGGCCGCCGCCTCCATTATACATTGTACAAAGCAAAGAGGTTCCCGATTAAACTGTGTTTGAAGAAGATTCCTCGGTGTGGCGTCTTTCTTGCTGGTCAAGGGTGGACGCCGCAGCCTGCCCTTGGGGTTCTGACAGGATACGCCCTCAATTGCAGCCACTAAGAGCACCACCTGTGCACATTCACTGTGTTCCCTTTTAAAAGGTCCCTGCCTACCCACCCCCCCAAATCCTCTTTCCTCTCTTCAGATGCTCCTGTGCCTGGAGACCAGTCTTTCCTCTTCCCTTTTTATCATCCTTTTCCCTAATAAAAAACCTCCTCCATTTAACTCTGTTGCATGGTGTCTTTCTCTCTGGCTCCATTTTTTAAAAATTACAATATCATGGGCCTTTGATGTGAATCACCTTTGAGGCATCTGCTGGGACAGTGTGGGAAGAAGCTCAGATAAAACTCTCACCTTGGGAAGGGCGCTAAGAGGTAGTAGATACCAGATGTAGACACCAGAGGGTGAGTAGAAAGGATATTTCAGATGCAGGAAACAGCAAAAAGTTGGTAAGGCAGGACTTACACTAGGGCAGGCCAGTCTGGATTAGAGGGAGGGTATGGGAGGTATAAGAAACATTGGGAAGTTTGCAAAGCCAGGAAAGGGAGCTTTGGACTGGGTTGCAAGGCAGACGGGAACCACAGCAGTCTACAGGGGTTATCCTGGAGGAATTCTAGTTGCCATGTATACAGGGTAGAGTGATGAAATCTAGGGAGAGGATGGGTATGGCGGAGCAGGGGGGTGGGGGGTGGAGCTTTCCAAAGCCGAGAGCTTTGGAAAGCTAAATCAAGGTACCCCTGGAGATTAGGAAAAGAATTCATTCTGGTCTTGTTTGACATTTCAGACTGTCAAAGAAGAATTAGCTGGACTAACTGGGTGGGGGTAGGGTGAGGGGCATGCTCTGGTTGGTACTCCTGCAGCATACTTTAGGTCACTGGGAGGTGCTTCATGCTGTATAACTGGCTCTTGGGTCCCCAAGGGTCCGAACAGGGTAAAGCCCTTAAAAGTATCTTACTCTCATTATCTCCAGTGATCTCTGCAGCCTGGGGCAGGTCTAGGAGGCTGAAGCTGGAGCTCAGAAGGGAGAGCAGGATTATGTAAGCTTGAATGCAGAGGCCTGCTTGCCATGTGAATAGCAATCAGATGCTAAGACAGCTAGAGGCAGCTCAGCCTTGGAGAGCAGCAACTGCAGTGTGGAGGGAGAGAAGCAGCAATGCCAGCAAATGCAGCCACCCAGGAGGGGATGCACTGACCTTAGGAGGTCAAGGTAACCACCTCTGGAGATGGTGTATGTGTAGTACATATGTGGATTAGGCCTCTACTCTGTGGTGTGAGCTGCCCTGGTCAGAAAAACCAAGTGGACTTGCACAAGACTGTATGTAGTGTAGGTGACAGTTTCCAAACCAGTGTTCCTCTTTTGCTTCAGGTCATATCAGAAAGGCCATGGGAAGCATCTGAGATGTGTGAGGGGTATTGAGGAGAAGGCTCATGTTGAAAGCCTCCTATGTCTGTGCTACCCCTACCAGGCCCTATGGGCACATCACACCCCTGATCTTCCTAGGTTGGTCCCATTTCCTGAACATGTGACCTATGAGGTCTGTCCTCTTATGAGGTCTCTGCTTATAAGAAGAGCCTCTTGTAAGTTGCTGTTGGAGAAGGGACAGCTAGCCTCTCCCCTCCCACCTATTGTTAAAGTAGCTCTCCAGTGGTAATCCTTGTGGGTGTGTCCGAACACCTGCACATAGTGCGTTCCTTTCTGCTGTCACCTGGCTGTGGACGACCTAGTATTATGTATGCACTTACTTATTCATTGACTCATCTCCTCACACCAGTAGCATGTGAGCTGGACATTACTGGGAACTTGGCAGCAAGTTCCCGTTCTTTCCCTGGTAGTGCAGGGTGCCTATTTGAGGCAGGTGCTCAGTGACCAGTAGGTGAGAGACTGTTGAGGAAAGTGGAAGCTAGGAAAGTGGTAGGATGCTAGACAAAGGGCATCTATGCGACCTCAAATAATCCCCAGGCCCTTAGATCTGCATTGGAAGTGGGGGAAGAACCTGATGCATTTAAGATTCCTTATAGTGAGCCAGGTGGTGGTGGCACACACCTTTAATCCCAGCACTCCGGAGGCAGAGGCAGGTGGATCCCTGTGAGTTCAAGGACAGCCTTGTCTACAGAGAGAGTACCAGGATAGCTTCCAGAGCTACATAGAGAAGCCCTGTCTTGAACTATCCCCCCCCAAAAAAAGATTACTCTTAGTGCTTGAACTCTGAGGACCTCTGTGGGAGGCAGAGTTGCAGAGAGGTTTCTGGCTCCTTAGAGATACACACTATGGTATGCTTTGTGTATCAGATGCACATCTACAGTGAATTAGATATGCCCATTCTGTGGGGTTCGTATTGGCTTGGGCTTTAACAAGGTGAGACAAACTGATCGCCCTCCCTACCTTGCTGGAGGTAAATCATTAGAATTGCATTTCAAATGTGTTAACTCTCCAGGTACATAAGAGTTTTTACACCCTCAAAATGGGAAATGTAAAAATCCAATGCATAATTTAGGAATATAAATCTAAATCAAGTGTCAATATAAATATACACTCTAGGCATCTATGCACAATAAATATAGGAAACTCACTCACTTATAGTTACTCTTGAGGGAAGCAGCCTTACGCCAAGTGCCATACAACTCATCTAACTTTCAGAAGGCACTCTCAGTCCAAATGCAGAAACGTCCCACATGTCTACCAGGAGCAAGTTTCAAAATGTTCAGTTTGCTTACATTGAGCAGAGTAATACCTTCAAAGGCAAGGAAGAATCAGTCTGTATTCAATCAACAGGGGAATACAACTTTATGGCTCATTGAGCTACACAAGGCACTCAAGTCTAATGAATTGTGAAGTTCAAGCCTTCATGGTGGAACTCACTCATCTAGGAATCAGAACTTCCACAAAATCATGTTTATTTCAGAAACACGGACCATGACGTGGAATTACATCATTACCGAAGCTGAGCGAGTGTGTACCAAACAGGCAGTTAAAACCTTTAACATTGTCAAGTGGTGGTGACGCACTTCACAGCACTTGCCCCACACAGGTGGTGCTCTGAATTTGAGGCCAGGCTGGTCTACAGAGCTAGTTCCAGGACAGGCCCCAAAGCTACAGAGAATCCCTGCCTCAAAAATCTTTAACATTATAAGATTTACCAGGGATGTTCCTGAAGGCCTTGATGATAACATTATCCTCATTATAGATGATGCAGGGTCCCCTGCACTGGATACGTCTTCGGTTTCTCATTTTGCCTTTGCCCGCTCTCATTCTCTGAGAGGCATAGACCTATAGAGGGAGCAGCCTTAGTATTCTGATCAAGGTATAACCTTTCCATCAGCTCTTCAGCTTAAAAATAAACAAAAACCCATGCTGGAGAAGTCTCAAGCAGATAGAGGCATTCTCAGCCAAACCTGATGGTTGATCCCCGGGACTCACAATTCTTTGTTATTATTTCACATTTCATATCTCAGTTACTAAAGGGTTATGACTTGCTCAGTAACAATTTTCGTCAACCTTCTGAATCAGCATACTGACAGCAGGCAACTGTCACTGAAAACAGAGTAGGACGCAAATTACAACATCATTGCAAGCAAAACCGCACTGTATCAAGCATGTCCTGTAAGAAAGTAATTCCTGCAAGTTCTCCTCTTACACACAAATGACAAATGTGATACAGTAGTGGTTATATAAATATTGTATTTTTTTGTTTTCTAAATAACACAAATTAAATCTACGCTGTACTAGAGATATGTTACCTACAGAGAACAGGTTAATACAACTACTCTCAACTATGGATCTTTCACAGAGATTCCTATAATCCATCTCTAATCAAAACTAAAAGCTGACCCACTAATCCTTTTAATTAAAATCTGACAGCATGTTGAATAGTAAATGTGAAGAAAGAAAGAAACCAGCAGCTGAGAAGAAACCTATCACAGAGGAAAAAAAAGCCTGCTGCTTAGAATTGTTAAAGTCTGTTTCATTCTATAAAGCAAAGAAAGACAGCCTATTTGAATAAACCTTTTCAAAGATACAGAGAAACAATTTGTGTGAATCTTAATTGTGAATGTTTCCAAGATCTCTCATCCCCCTTTGTAGAATGAGTGGTGCCATGACACTTAGAAATAATGGGGTTCTGGGTATCCAAGCTTAGGTCATCAGGGTTGCAGAAAGAACAACAGTTTTAGTTTTTAGTATCATTCAGTGTAGGCTGTACATCTGTTGCACATTATAGTCTTGTACAAAATTGAGATTTTCACCAAACCTGTATACAGTGATTTTTTTTTTCTTCCTGAGACAGGGTTTCTCTGTATTGATTTAGAGCTTGTCTTTGTACTCACTCTGTAGGTCAGGCTGCCTCTGCTCCCTAGTGCTGGGATTAAAGGAATGAACCACCACGCCTGGCCACTGAAGTCATTTCTGACTAGCTTTTAGAACTGGTCCCATGAAAAGGCCACAGTAACCATCAGAGGGCATGTTGGCCCTCTATAGGTGTGGTATCCGTGGGAGTGAAGTACTTAAACTAGTTGTATTAACCAGCAGTGATGTTTCCTCATCTAAACATGTCAATCTGGTCATCTGACAATTGACGTGATTTCTTGTTGCCTTCGTGGTAATTTGGTCAAAACCATTAGCAGTCATAGTAAGCCCTGAAAAAACAAGTCTCCATTATGATGGGACAGACTTAGTAGACTTCCTATGGGAGGCCTTACCCCTCTCTGTGCAGAGTATGGGAGGGTCAACTGGGATTGGAATGTAAGAAATAAAATAGAGGAAAAATAGATCTTGATTGTAATTTAGGCTTTTTCATGCCCTGCAAAGTGGGACCTTAAAGGTTTGAAGTTAGAAGTTGGTTTATGCCTGCAAATGTCTCCATCTTTCGGGTTTTTTTGTTTGTTTTGGTTTTTTTCGAGACAGAGTTTCTCTGTGACCTTGGAGGCTGTTCTGGAACTCGCTCTAGGCTGGCCTCGAACTCAGAGATTCGCCTGCCTCTGACTCATGAGTGCTGGGATTAAAGGCGTGCACCACCAACGCCTGGCTGTCCTCAGCTTTTGTAAAGCCATTTGGTACAAGTGCGGCCGTGGTTGGCGGTGATAGTGGATGCCTTTTAACTCCAGCACTCCCGAGGCAGCACCAGGCTGATCTGGAGGCCAACCTAGTCTGCAAAGGTACACAGAGAAAGCCTTTCTCGAAAACCCGCTAAAAAAAGGGCTAAGGTCGTAATTGACTTCCTGAGGCCTAGGAAAGGAGTTTACTCAGTTTCATGTTCAGGAACCAGCAACAGAATTGAACCTCCAAGTTCCTTGGTTTTCCACTATCCTGTTTCAGACTCCCGGGGGACACTAAACCCATATTAAGTGGATTGAAGAGGATAGTCTGGCGGATCAATGCCTGCTTCCGATAGTCGGAAGTGACGTCATCACTTGGCGCAGGGCAAAAGACAGCGGCCTAACGAAGTGAAAGGATGTTTAGCCGGCTACAGGAGCTTCGCAAGGAGGAGGAGACCCTGCTGCGTCTAAAGGCGGCCCTGCACGACCAACTGAACCGCCTCAAGGTGAGCTAGCCGCCCTCCAGCAGCAGCCCCTCGCGGGCCTCAGGGCCCATGCGGTAGAGCTCCTCGCAGTGAAGCTTCCTCCCCACCGCTCAGTCCTCTAGGTCTTCAGCGGCTCAGCCCCCTAAGCCCACCTCTGGCTCGCTAGCTCCCGCCAGAGCTGCTGGTTACTAGTGTTTGTATACACTGGAAAGGACTTTAGTGTTTAGATCCTTCTGGGGTGCTAATGAGGTCTGGGAAAGAAACTTGTTCCGTAGAGTTTTCAGGAGCAGATACTGACTTAGTAGGAGGAACCCAGAATTACATTTACCTAGACCAGGGCATAATTTTTGGCCCCTGTGAAATGACGATGGTAATCCCAGCACCTCACTCCTATGCAAGATCTTGAAATATAAGTGACATGAGGATTACAGAAACCCTTTATAAACTGAACTTGTATACAGTGGTATAGAAAATGATAAACGATTTTCCTAAAGGCGGTTATAAACGGCTCACACTTACTGCACCTAATGATTGTGTGTTGATGATTATTTCCCAAACACAAGTACCCTGATGCTCCAGGAAACATCTGCATTTTCTGATCTTCTGTCTTCACTTTCTCATTCATGTGTAGACAAACTCAGGCCTAGGACATCCATCTGTGTCTGTGGAGCCAGCTTACCCCTGACTTTTTTGGGGGTGGGGTGGAGGGAGGGAGAGGGAGGAGAAGGGAGAGGGAGAGACTGACTGAGACTGGCCTGGAACCTTCTCTGTAGCCCAGGTTGGTCTCATGCTTGCGATCATTTTGCCTCCTCCAGTGCTGGGATTACAGGAATGCAATTGCACAACAAGCTACACCTGACTATATATATTTATCTATCTTTTTGTCTGTTTATCTATGTCTTTTGCTTGTTTAAATTTTATATCTATTGGTGTATGTAATTTTGTCACCTATTGCATGTATGTCTGTGCAATACGTTTATGCCTAGTGTCTGGAGAGGGCAGTAGGAGGTGCTTGGATAACCTGGAACTGGATTACCTCACAACTAGGTGGTTGTGAGCTACCATATTTGGGCTGGGAATAGAACCCAGACTCTCTGGAAGTGCTCTTAACTCCACTGATTCATCACCCTGGCCCCTATACCTGGCTTTTTAGTGGTGTGCCTGCATTTCCTCACTGAGTTGCTTGGTTGTGGGGTGTGGAAGCCTGCAGCTTTGCTAAACATTTAGAAAGCCCTTCATTTAAAAAACAAACAAACAAACAAAAAAAACAGGTAAGCAGAGGCAGGTTCATCTCTAAATGCAGGGCCAGCCTGCTTTTCAGAGTGAGTTCCAGGACAGCTAGGTTTACACATAGGAACCCTGTGTGAAAAAAGCAGGTAAAGCTGTGTAGGGAACCTCAAAGTTGGCTCAATACACTGCAAGACCAAGTTCTCAGCACAAAGGAGATTCATTTGCCCCAGAGGGAGAGGTGGCAGGGAATAAGAGACAAAGGCAGGAGATTTGAGGATGAGGGGCAATGGAAAGGTAACAAGGGAAAGGGGACAAAAGAATTTGTCCCTTAGGACAAAGGACTGCCTCTGGATAGAGACAAGATAGACATGGCCTATAGGAATATAGCATCTTATAAAGGTACAAGAGGAAACCTCGTGTAGGATGGGGTGTTTAATTTTAATTGGGCATGTTAATTAGATAAGCCAAGGGGAGCTTTTGATTGTTGGACCTTTGATAGCTGGACCTTAGTAGTCAGCCTCAGGAGGAGGAATTGGCCAAATAAGGAATGGACCATGGGGGCTAGCTTCAGGAATGTAATCTAATGGTTTTAAGTAAGGCAGAGGGAATGGGGAGAAGGGCAAGGCCTGCCAAAGCCACATACTCCATCTAGTGGCTCTTCAGGCCTAGTGTAGTGGTGCACACCTTTACTCCCAGCACTTAGGAAGCAGAGGCAGGCAGATTCTATGAGTTCAAGGCCAGCCTGGCCTACATACAGAATTATGGGACAACCAGAACTAGATGGTGAAACCCTGTCTGGGGTGGGGTGGGGAACAGGTAAAGGTTAAAAAACGCCCTCTACCTTTCTGGAGCAGTCCTCAGATTGGAAGCAGTTTCCTCTCATGATGCCAACCTTTACAGCATCCAGTGGAATTCACTCACTTTGGTACCCCAGCAGACTATTCAGTAAAATGTCCTCATCTCTTCTTCCCTAGGTGGAAGATTTGGCCCTCCAGTCAATGATAAGTTCTCGAAGAGGGACTGAGACGCTGTCTTCTCAGCCTGCACCTGAACAGTTATATGATGTAAGTTTAGTTAACAGCTGGCTTCCAGATAGTGTGGAGTCCCATTGTTGCCTTGCTGCATGGGTTAGCGAATGCTGTATACCACATTATCAAGTCCAAAGGACCCTGGAAAATGCCAATCAAATATTTGGGGCATGAGGGAATTATCTGTGGATTGAACCTGGGAGCTTATACATGGTAAGCAAGCAGGAGCTACATCTCCAGACCCTCAATATTGTAGTTCAATAAATAGCTAATCTACATTAATCTATCAGGCAATAGCTTGTCTTTTTTACCTGTCAGATTTAAGCAGCCTCTACTCTTGTATTGTACACTACTATTCCCGTCCTTCCCAGTTACTCAGACTACTCCTTTATTTCCAGTCATTCAAGTGAACCCCAAGAAACTGGTAATGATTATTGTGCTAGAGGTCATGGTGAGTTTTGTGTTGAAGCAGTGTCTTATATACCCAGGCTGGCCACCTTCTTATCTGGGATTATAGGCATGTGCCCCACAAATGAAATTTGATTTTAAAAGAATTTGCTGAGGATTTTGTTTGTGTGTGTTTTTGAGAGGGTTTTCTCTGTGGCTTTGGAGGCTCTCCTGGAACTAGCTCTTGTATACCAGACTGGTCTCGAACTCACAGAGATCTGCCTGCCTCTGCCTCCCAAATGCTGGGATTAAAGGCGTGCGCCACCACTGCCCTTGGAATTTGCTGTTTTGAAGAAGAAAAAAAGAATGTGCTGTTTTGAGACTCAGCTCCCTCCTAGTAATGTGCATGTTCTTGTTTTACACAGATGTCAGTGCATGTGGACAATGAAGCATCAATCAAACCACACTGAAGCTGAGCACAAGGAGCCCTATGGAGGAAGAGGAGGAGGAGGAAGAGGAAGAATCTGATTCGTAAAGGCAGACAAGAACTAGTGTTAATTTTACAAACTAAAGTTTTAAATCTCAAGCACTTGCCTTGGGTCCCGGGGCTTATGTGAAAGCGTGAATGGGAATATACACTTGTTTTAAAGTGTCTACCATACAAATATCAAGACCTGAGTTTGAGTCCCCAAACCTGTGTAAAAACCTGGGCACAGTATTACATGCCTGTAACCCCAGCACTGAGGATAGGGAGACCAAAGATCGCTGAAGCTGTGTGGCCAGCCCGTCTATTGAAACCAGTGAGCTTCGGGTTCACTGACCAACTGTATCTGAAGAAAATAGTGATGGTGGGAGTGGAGGTGCACATCTTTAATCCCAGTACTCAGGGTTTAGAATAGTGCTAGTGTACAGCAAGCTACAAAGATTTTTTTTTTTTCCTGCTCAAATATATGAAACAATTCAAGGTCAACTTCAGAGGACTGGGAAAAAGTAGATTGCTATCTAAAAGATCTTTAGAGAATAAGAAGTTTTGACATATACACAACTGTAATCCCAGGCTATGATATTCTCTAGCAAGAATGACAGTCATCCACTGAAGCCAGCCAGGACTATAGCCAAAGCAAAACACAATGCAAAGTCTTAGCATGGCTTAATCTCTAGAGCATTGTGCTAAGTGAAATAAACTAGTCATTCTATTCCATCTTTTTCCTGAAAAAGGCAAACACTATACAAATTGAAATAGTTTTAGTCATTACTAGGGACAATGGTATGGGAAGTGATTGGGGGATGCAGAGGCAGGATGTCAGGCCAGTGTGATGGTCTACATGGCAAGTTCTGGGACAGCCAGGACTACATAAAAGGGACCCTGTCTCAAAAAAGGAAAAATGCCATGCAGTGGTGGTGCACTCATATAATCCCAGCACTCAGGAGGCAGAGACAGGTGGGTCTCTGTGAGTTCAGGTCAGTCTGGTCTTACCCTGCCTGGGGAGTGGAGGGGGGATGGCTGGGGCAGGTGGGATGTTGGGGGGGAGAGGGAAGAGGGAGAAGGGATTGATATCTAAAGCAAGCTTGTTCCTAATTTGAACTAATAAAAAAAGTCATCTTTATGGCTGGCTATTTTCTACTGACTTCAATTTAAAGGTTCAGCCAGCAATAATTTGATAATTAACAAAGATGACAGACAGGTGGTGACAGGAACAAGTCCCAGAAGATGGATCTTCCTAAATTATTTCAATACAACAGGAAGTGACCAAGCATCTGACCAGATAAAGGGAGCAAAAGGAAAGCAGAACACCATGTTCAGAGAAGAGCAACTTGTGAATACATCAGTGTCTTCAGTCTAGTACAAGGGGAAACCTCAAAGCTAGGCATCTAGTTTTCTCTAAGAGGGGCAATGAAGCAAGATGTATTTGAGTTTCTATAAATTAACCAGCTTTCTCCTAAGCTCTATGGCAAGGCATAATTTAGCCAGAATAGAGTCGCAGCAGGGGGAGGGATGGTGGTGTGATGGGGTGGTGGAGACACTACTGGTCATAGCAGATCAAGGGTGTGACCACACCCAGCTAGTTGCAGCTCTAGAGCTGACTGGACCAGTCCACTTGAGAGTTATCTCCAAGTCTTCTAATTATGGATGATTTGCAGGAGTCAAAGAGACCCCCATTATCGGCTGCCTCAAAACAGGCCCAACACTTAAATTGCTTTAACTAGATTGGGGGCACTATTGTGTGCAGAACTAGGCTATGTTAAGACTAGACTAGCCTCAAACTCTACATCTCGCCTTCTGTGCCTCCCAAGTTCTGGTATATTAAAAGGCATTTTCCAACACACCCAGTCTTGGATTCTATTTTTATGGCTGAATAGGACACTGAAACAAATACTGCTTTATTTCTCTGAACACTGATACTTGATCCTTCCTTATAGTTCCAAATCAGGCAGTATCTGGCTCCCATTGCTGGCATGTACAGAGGAAACCATGTGACATCTGATACAATGCTGATTTTGAGATCCTGAGGAAGAGCTCTATATGTGCTCGAGAATTAACTTGTAATACATGAAGGACCCGGCCAATTAGAGAGCCTCTTGGAGCCAAGATGACTTAAACAGGTTCCAGTGGAGTTTAGAGGTTCAAATAAGGTTGGCATCTAGGTTCATTCATTGATAACTATTCATACCACCTTGCCAGCTTCATCTCTAGGTAGCACTTCCCACTGCTCGGCAAGTGCATGGGGGATTGCTTACCAAGTACACTCACCATGTTTTGATTTGTCTTGCATTAATTAACAGTGAACTCAAATAACAGATTCTGCTCTAGGATTCAAGACTCTTGGGACAGGATGTCAGGCCTAATTAGGTTCCTCAAAGTTGGCAAGACTCCTCCCAGGCTACAATGCTAAGCCTGTGGCTATTAAGTCTTGACAATGGTATTCATGTTCCAGTATCAGAATCCAGAAGAGATGCCAAGAGGATTCTAACATGTTCTCTCATGTTTTTGTCTTTTTCCCAGTGACAATTTGGTAAAGCCTAAATGACATTGGCAGTGGTCAGACTACCTCTTCGCCTACCTCACTAATTCTTAAGGCTGTGAACTCCACACTGGTTGTAAATACTTAGACCACCTTTGTCCTGAGAGCAGCTGACCAAACCCACCCAAGATTAGGTGGAGGTAGGGGGTAAATTAGTTGCTCTTAGAAGGACCCAAAACCAAAACCTTGGTTCAAAAGGCCTTTGGGCAATATTTTTGGTAGTTGGAACTATTGTAGCACATACTTCAGGAGCTCGGCCACATTAAGCCCAGCCTGTAGAGGTGTACAGGTGAAAAAGCCACTATGGTCAGAGCACCTGGATTCTGACCATCCAACTCCCAAACGGAGAGTCATCACTCCAGTTCCTTCACTGGCTTGCACCTCTCCATTGCACAGATCAATGGAGACAAGTTTCAGAGACCTTGGGCCATGGAACACAAGTCTCTATCTTGAGCCTTCAACAACTTCTGTCTAAGTTTAAAATAGAAAATTTGCTGAACCAAGTTCAGATTTGGTAGGAGTTCTGAGAATCTGGTCAATTCTCAAGGGCTGGAGGTTGCAGCATTCTTCAAATAGCACAGGTTCTCCAAGAGCTTTCTTGAGTTGCTTCTGCTGTTCAGACAGATCGGGGCTTCTGAAGCCTTGAACTTACAAGATGAGTTTAAACACAGAATCCTCAGCTTCAATGAGTTTAAGTCACAGCTTCATACACACTGAAGGACTTCAAGAGAGATGCCTGAACAGCTGAGACCTTGTCAGTGGCCCAAAGCCCTGTTCTGGCATTACTAGAACATATGAAGATCTAATAACCCAAACATTAAAGATTATGTGACCACATTCTGTATACACGCAAAGAGATCATGAAGTACCTTTTAAACTTTTTCTGCAGAAAATTGTAAACTCAAATGCTGAAAGACTTCAAAAGTTGAGGTTCCACATACTGATATAATCAGCCCTGGAATATGTTCAATAAGACCTATTAAAAGACCCTAGAAACATTCAGGCTCCTCCATTCACCAAGACCCTGAGACTGCTTATATCTGCTTTTAGTAAGCAGGTCCTGAGCTCCTAATCTTCCTCACGAGTACTTCCTCATCTCAGTACTCAAGAGCTAGCCAAAGACTTGTCTGAGAAATGGCAGATGAGTGCAAAGATATCAGAGATTACCAGAAGCATGTTTGACAAAAAATAGATTCAAGGAAGTACACTCCAATCTCCAAGCTTCCAAGAAGCTCCAACTTCAAGCACAAAGGAAGCAACAGGGAAATGAGGTCCTCTCCAAAATGTTCTAAAAATCAGAACACAGTTTCTCATGGATACAAGCCATCAATTGTCCCAGAATTCATTTGCCCTACCTAGGGAAACTGTCAAGACACTGGCAGCTGTTTCAGAGCCAGGAGAAGTTCCAGTTGACCAGAATCTGTCACCCGAGGAATGCACTACATAGAGGAAGCTTGGTTAATTCAAAATTGTGGCCATTAAAGGAGACACCAAATCACGCTTAGATAACATGTCTGAAGAAGCCTCACAGCCAAGGGCTTCACAAGAGATTGGAGATAGCAGAGGGTAGACTGAGGATTCTCAGAGTCAATTGTCATTGATCACAAGGACCAAGAGAATACAAAAGGTGGAGAGGCAGGTGAAGGACATGCTCCTAGACACTCCAGCAGTGGACAAGATGACAACCACATGTCAATGTGACTTTCGATCATCTCTCCAGAGAACTCAAGATTCAGCATATGAACAAAGCTCAGCTGGAACTCAAAATGCTGCATCAGAAAACATGCCTGGAGGAGGTCACTTTCACCTTCCTATTTTAATGGTTTTTATTCATGCTCCATCTCTCTCCCCCAAGTACAAAAGGGCACAGGTAAGTAAGGATGGATGAATTTGGGTGGTGTTTTTCACACCAGTTCCATATCCACAGCTTGGAAAGAATAGATCTTAAGGCATATGCATTGCCTCATTTCCAAAGTTGATCCGAATTCCATGTAATGAAGGCCTTAAGAGCAATGAACATATTGGATTGGAAGCAAAGACTACCCAGTAGTTGTTTCCTACTTTCCAAGAAGTAGGAGGGGATTCCTTAAGTCAGACTTTCTATTCTCTGGGTTATTTTCCCTTCAGAAATTGAACTGCTTCCAAGCTAGGTGTCATAGGAAACTTGGCAAGATCCTACTGTCTCCACTCCCTAAGAAAGTCACTTGACCATCCCATGTGTGTAGTGTTTTTACTCTTTTGGCTCTTTGACTCTTTTGGGGACCACCATCCAGCTCCCAAATACAAACAGGCTTATTTTCTTTCTTATGAATGCCTGGAAGTAAGAGACACTAGGCCCCATCCACACTCCTACAGCTGGCAGTGCAAAGTCTGATAAGGAATGAAAGCTTGGCCATCTCTACTTGCCAATGGTATTCTGCCCCACACCACCCACTCTCTGAGGAAGTAAACTCCCAGAAGAGAGAAGAATGATTTAGGTCCTGCCAGCTGACTGACTCTACCCTGTCCTTCCTGTTGAGTTGCTGATGAACAACCCCAATTTGGGAAGACATACCTGGCTATACTGGATGGAACAGACACATGGCTGTGAAGGAGTTTTTTCCTTGAATGGTTGGTTGGGGAATGTGCACCATGGAGACAGCTCAGCAGAAACTTTGCCAGAGAAACAAAGAGCAAAGTTCTTTCTAGATCCATACTGAGGCAGCATTTGAAGGTTGTCACTGAATTTCACCCCCCATACACACACCCAGGATGAACACCAGAATGCAGTTGCTAGAGTGGACAGAGAAGAGAAGGTGTTCCCTCCATGAACCTGTGCTGTGTGAGGCTGAGGATTGGGACTGGGCCATTAGCAGTCTACTGGGTCAGGGAGGTCTTAAGATTTTACATCCAGAGATCAAGGAGCTGCAAGTGAATACAGTGTGGAATCTCAACAATGACAAATTTGTACCTTGTATCGGCAAGACGAGTAATCTTCACAAAATCATGCTAGTACAACATCTCGCCAAAGATTACATCTATTCCTGGAAAAACACATGAAACAGTTGCTTAGGTGCCTGAAGGATGCCCCCTTGGAGTCCCTGTCCATCTTTCTGCAAGTTCTCAGAGTTGGATATCTTTGCCTAGTAGAGTGACTGTCAGCTTAAACATCTGCTCTTAAATGGTTTGCATTCCATGCCTCTCAAATTTCTTAAGAGTGTTGGACACTCCACAGGCCCTGAAATTAAAAGATTGTAGATAGAGGACTCTGACCTCGGGGTCTATCTTCCTGCCCTGAGCCAATGCTCCCAGCTTACCATCATCAGTCTCTATGATAATGACCTCTCCACCGAGGTCCACACTGCCAACCTAAGCCAACTGACCAAGGAGATATGCCCCATTCCTAAGGTCTAGAATCACTCTGGTTATAAGAATGTAGAGGAATTTCCTGATATTGTGCTGAGCTGAAGAACACAATCACTACAAGGCAGTTCAAGGCACTCTACTTTGGTAAGAATGCCTGCCATGGCTGTGGTAAGCATTGTGTCTATGAACTGGAGACCATACTTTGATTGCTTACTATATATGTCTCTGCATTCATTCCTTAGTATGAAGTAGGGACAGGCCCATCATCCACAGGACCCCAGAACACATGGTTTTTGGACATTGCTCAGTGTGACCGAACCGCTGGAAGCTAGGGGTTCAGACAGCAACTTCACTTCAATGATTCCTTTCCTTTTTAGTTACATGAAAACAATTTTACGTACTAATCCCAGTTCCATCTCCCTCCTGTTTCCCACTCCTCTCCCCATATCCCCATCCCACCCCACATCCACTGCTCAGAGAGGGCGAGGCCTCCCAGGGTGGATCAAAGTCTCATTTGAGGCAGGACTTGGCCTTTTCCCACCTGTATCTAGGCTGAGCAAGATTTCCCCTCCATAGGGAATGGGCTCCAAAAAGCCAATTCATGTAATAGGCATAAAATACTGGTCCCACTCCCAGCAGCCCCATAGACTGCCCAAGCTCCCCAATTGACACCCATGTTCAGGGGCCTAGTTTGGTCTTATGCAGGTTCCCCACCTGTCAGTGACTCATTCAAGAGGAAAAATTTTAACTTAGGTCTAGGACAATAGCTTAGTATTGAGGCCTTGGGTTTAATATCCAGAAAATTGAACCAGAACCAGAAAACATAAGTTATGGCAATTTGAGTCAACTTCTCCATGGACTCAAAAGTCACATGTCCTTGGACACACTGCTTCTCCAAGGTTCATCTTTTAAACATGGCCCCTCAAAGGAGCCACATTCCCAAAAACCTATAGCTCAGAATCTAAAGGCATAAGTTTTCTAGTTCACAAGCTCATGGAACACACACACACACACACACACACACACACACACACACACACACACACACACACAAAACTTTGTAGAGTTGTGTGGACTTCTGAGACTTTCGTTGATCCACAAGGCAGAAGAGGTCATCTTGTTAGGAAGAGTATTGGCCTACAAAGAAGTCCAGTCCAGTCAGTTCTTCAGCAGACTTTAAGCCTCTGGAATCAAGTGCTGGCTTGCTATTGATCCAAGGAACAAAGAGCTGGGATTTTTCTTAGGTCTCTCTGGAATCTAGAGGGAGGACTGTTGTGTGATACACAGTCCTCCCAAATCCCTCTGTGGAAAAACCTATCTAAGTCATTAGGAAGGTGAAGACTTCCTCCGTTTTCTCCTCTTCATTGTTTCACACTCTGAAACACAGACACTATAGGGCTGCTAGGCTGTGCATGCCAAACATTGGCTGCCGACAGCTTTGTGTTCTTTCGAGAACCTGAGCCTGAAGGCTGGCAATGTAGGGGGCCAAGAATAGTGCATGAAATTGGGCGTGTCAATGAAGGATGCCACACAATTGGACCAAGTGACATGCCTGAAAGACAGCTAAATATCAATAGGAAGGGGGCTAGACTAATCTCCCATTTGCACTAGTGATAAACTGTGCAACTGCACCACTGTCCAGCACCTGCACCACTGTGTTCTGAGAGTATCTATCCAGTCCACCGTTGGCTGTATAGCAGTTTTAGAAAAGGGGAGGAATTTTAGGTCTTTTTGAAGGACCAGCCATCATCATGGTGTTAATTCCTATGCTGAAAATTTCCTCAGAAAATGTAAACATTTACTCCTATCATATTGAACCACAGTGACCAAGCAAAGTTAGGAGCAAGTCTGTCGCCAGACTATGTAGTCAGCTCATGTTCTTACAAAAACAGTCACATCATCCGGAAGGCTCACTTCAGAGTCAATAACTATTTTCCATCTATGCAGCCATGGGAATAACCAAAGAGTGACTCAATCTTATGTATTCTTGCCCTCCCAAGGCTACATGAAGCTCTGACAGAAGTGCATAGAATTGGTCGGATACACAGTAGAGCGAGTGGGTTGGGGAACTCAGGTGAGGGTATATTGGCCCTTCATCCTGTATGGGTCATCATAAGGCCCCATACTGAGGATCTTAGAGTTGGTCATGGCTGCCATGGTTAAGATGGCAATGGCTAAATATGCCAAGAGACAATTCATCCACACACCACTTGGTGAGATCATGGATATGAGGGGCCCACTGTGCATTTCTTCCATGGGGATTATTTCAGCACATGAGCTGAGCCTAGACTAAAACCTCACATTATACCCAGGCAGCCCTTTCCACCCTCCTCAGATGCACCTGCTCCAATTATGGCAGTTATGCCAGCTGTAGGTCTATTTGACCTAATCTAGAGTCAGAAGGTATCTGCAGAAGATCAGGTTGCAGGCAAATGTGTAGGACATTTTCAAAGTTGGTCAATGGGTGAACCCATCCCCCATTGTAGACAGCCAACCCTCAAGTCCTGACTTGTAAGCCAATAAAGCAGCACCCATCTTCAGCTGGCCTCTTCAACTCCTGCCTCCAGGTTTCTGCCCTGTTTTGAGTTCCTGGCCTGACTTCCTTTGAACTATGAAGTGGAAGCCAAATAATCCTGTTCTACATAAGTTTTATCATGGTGCTGCATCACAGCAAAGTAGCTCTAACTAAGACAGGAGTTGGTACCAGGATAATGGGGCATTACTGTGACTGATGTAACCATATTTTGGAGAGGATTGTGTAAGAACTTTGGAACTTTGCCCTAGAAAAGGCATTGCATGTTCAAAGCTCGGTGAGCTCTTCTGTGGGAGCCTGGATTGCTCTCAACATATCTTCCCAGACAATGGAGGCATTGTTTATGAATTTCTAGAGGTAAGTTTGAGAGTCACTTATAAGGACCATCTGCTCTTTTAAATTAAAAAGCCTGTGCTTTTGGTTAGCTGGGACTAAGGAATCAAGCCATGATTAGCAAGAGACCAAGACTACTGAAGCAAAACCTTGACTTTTATGAGGACAATTGACATCCATCAGCTGGAACCAATTAGTGGTGATTAGGAAGAGACCTCAATTCAGCTGACATTTTGTAGAAGGCTTTCCTCAGAGTCAGCACAGAAATGGTGTTTCAGAAGCAGTCAAGGTGGTTTCTCTTCACACTGGCAGCCAACTTGGTAGTATAAGTCACCCATGAGATACTTGGCTCTGAAGGTATGAAGGGGGTCAGGCAGAGAAGCTGAAGCTTAGCATTATTAAGAGACCAGGATAAGCCAATTAAAGATACAATCTCAGTAGCAGGTTCAAGCCCATGAGAGAAGGGCTTATGGAGAGTAGAGGCTTAGGCACCAGGAAGAGAGCCCAGGAGAGGCTATTAGTGAAAGTGCTGCCCAGTTGCTCAACAGAAACCCCAGCATTTGAGATACCAGTACCATGGAATGACCACCAAGAATAGCAGCAGTGGATTGTGTAATGGTGGAGTGGAGCCTACTCAAGCTTAAGACAAGCTGGGTGTGCTGCAGAGGGTGGAGTAAGATAAGTGCCCCAAACCCATTGGTGGAGCCCAGAAGATCTTTGAATGGATCCCAGGTATTGGACATTGAGCAATTCAGACTGTTGGAGTTTGGTTTGGATCAGATTGAGACTTCGTTCAAGAGGAAACAACTGGGGCACAAAGTATTAATTTCATTTGTAGAAGCCCATAGTTGAGAGACTAAGGCTTAAGAGATACAAAATTTTGAAGTGTTTGAATTTGTAAACTCATTTAAGCATTTTAAATGTTTTATGTTATGGGGTATGTCCAAGACCACATATTAAATAAGACTGCAGCTTATAGTGATGTGTGTCAAGTCGACAAGTGCTAGTTTTTATGTCATCTTGGCACAAGCTACAGAGGAGGAAGCCTCAATTGAAAAGATGGTCTCCATAGATCTGGCAGGCCTATAGACATTTTCTTAGTGATCAATGGGAGAGGGAACTCAGCCTGTTGTGGGTAGCACCATCCCTGGGCTGGTAGTCCTGGCTTCTGTAAGTGAAAGACCCGCTCGAAATGCCCCTGAGCCCCCTGCCCCGAAGCTGCCGGGGCCTCCCAAGCCTTCAACCCGCGCCCCCGGCCCGCCCCGCCTGGCACCGCGCCTCGGGGCTGGGGCCGAGCAACGAGCACCAGGTGGGCAGGCCCGAGAACGAGCACCAGGTAGGCTGGCCGAGCAACGAGCACCAGGTGGGCCAGCACGAGGGCGAGCACCAAGTGAGCCGGCCTGGAGCCCTGCCCCTGAGCCCCGCCCGATGAGAAACACTCCGTCCCAAGGTCTCCGCCCCCAAGGTCAGCCATCTGGACGCGGAGGGAGGGGGAATTGAGTCTGTTGTACCAGACACCAGACCTTGAGAATATGCTGATCTGGAATGGCTCTGTGTCTCATTTGAACCATCCAATAGAAATGATTCTGTATTTCGCCTCATTTGAAAGACTCTATGTTTCACCTCATTTGAATAACTCTGTACTTTGCCTCATTTGAATAACCCTGTATAGCGCCTCATATACATTGACCAATGGGAATAGCTCTGTATAATGCCTCATTAGAATTATCCAATAGAATCCCTGCTCCTAGCTTGCGCCTTTTTCCCTATATAAGGACCCCTTTCCCTTGGCTCGGCACGCTTAGCCACACAGAAGCTAAGTCGCCCGGGTACCCGTATCTCCAATAAAGCCTCTTGCGGTTTTGCATCCAAGTTCGTGGTCTCGCTGATTCCTGGGTGGGGGTCTCCCTCTACGAAAGTACCTCTTCGGGGGTCTTTCATAAGAAGCAGGCTGACCAAGCCAAGTAGAGCAATCCAGTAAACAACCTCTAACCAGGATCCTGCCTTATTTGTGTTATAGTCTTTCATAATGAGTGATGTAGAAGCATGAGCCAAATAAAACCCTTTCTTCCAACTTGCTATGATGAAACACTGACCAATTGCAATAGTAACCCAACCCTAGGCAAGCTAGCAGTCAAAGTTAGTGCTCAGAAGGTTATTTACACCAGGAGGTCCTACCTGGCTGCTAAATCACCACTGCCAAGGCTTAAAGACTTGTCTGAGGACAAAAGGCATTTACTTCAGCTTAGGATATCAGAACATGACTTCCAGAAGAGCACCTCAAGTTGTATTTGGGTCTCACTACCCCCAACCCACTATCTGTAGTCATTGACATTTGCAGGCAGAAAAAAGTCTCCCAGAATCCAAAGGAGAAGCCCACGTGCCAGGTAGAGTTGCAAAATAGGACAAGGTGACACAGAACACTTCTCACCCAGCAGAAATATTTCACAGGAGGCAGAGGCCAGCTATGTTAGCTTAAAAATGCAGCTATAAAGGAGACAAGACAAAACCACAGAGCTAGATGAAAATGTTCGCGGTCTTCAGAGAAAAGGGACACAAGGGATTGGAGAGTAGGAGTCCTTACATCAACCGTCATTGATCACAGGGATGGAGAGATTATTGCAAAGCATCATGGGAAGTCAGTAATATGCTCCAGGCTCAAATATGTCACAACCATGTGTCTGAGAGTAGTGTCTCTAGACCATCTTCAAATGGCTGAAAAAAAACAAAACAAAACAAAACAAAACAAAAAAACAAAAACAGCATCAGAGCTTAGATAGAACCCCAAATGCCAGAGGCCAGGAATGCCCCTGTTGAGAGGGCACTTCCTTTCTAGCTTACTCTCAACTCCCTTCTTCCCCACACCCAAGTACAAAAGGACTGAATTGGAATTTGGCATGGTGCTGTGTTGGTCCCTAAAAACTGAAAGAAATGATTCTGAGAGAAGGCATATGCCTTGTCCAGTTTTTAATGTCAGAAGAATTCCATCTAATGAAGAGTCTCGAACAATGAACTGATGGGATGCTGGATGCCAAAAAATTTAACTTGTCTCCCTACAGCAGTTCCTAGGGTCTTTTTAATGCTAGGGCTCCACTGGACTCAAGTCGGTTCTGTTCCTATCTTGTGCAAGTAAATTGATTAATCTCTACTGGCAAGGAGGATACTTCAACTAATACATTCTCATTTGGCTTCATGGGAACTTCTGAAGTTTCTCGTATGGTTATCAGACTTCCCTTGAAGGTGCCGAAGGGATCCTGGATCCCACATCTTACTTTTCAACTTACCACTGTATTTGCACAGTGTATGAAGTGTTTCCACACTGTAGGTGTATTTCAATATAGAACTGAGACTCTAAAGCCAAAGTTACCCTTGACAAGATGCTTCATGGATGGTGTCTGGGCTGTCTCTGCAGAGAGCAGGATATTTCATCGAAAACTGCCACATGATACTGATGGGACACATCGGAAAAACTGTAGTTAGCCCATGTTACACTCATGGTGTGTAACGTCACATGGTGATGTTAATGACATTGCCTTTAAGGGTATAGACCAGATGGGTCACTGTTCAACATACTTATAAGTTCCAAGTAGATAGATTAAGTTTTATTCTGGGAGGGAACCTTAGAGATGTCCTTTTATGATCCTATCTTTTGGCAGAGGAAGAATCTGGGACTACAAAGAAGGGGTAAACGAAGTTGGCATTTGTATGGCAGTTCTATTCTGAATCTGTGCTCTGAGTGGCACAGCCTCTGTTGGCACTGCACAGCAGAAAGATTCCAGCCAGCTTAAGTGTGAGTTGTGATTCTGCTTCTTACTATCCTTGTGGTTTCGGCATGTGTTTTCACATCCTTGAGTCTGTTTCTGCATCTGTAAAATGGGCATTAAAACAATGTTCTCAACAGAAAGGATTCCTAGATTCTGGTGTAAACAGCAATCTGTGATTAACAGGACTAATGGTAATGGCAGGCCAGACCCAGCCCAGGAACCTTACTCTCTTTCAGGTGATCTGAGAGAGAATTCTCACTTTCCAGAGAGCCTCCAGTGCTGGAACTCTTCACCTGTTCTTTAGCCATACAGACTCAGAATAGAGACAACACCGGACATACTTGGAATTTTTGTGATGTGCAGGAAGCAAAAGAATTATTTTCATTGAAACACGAGTCTGTGAAAGGTGTCTAGGAAACAGCTGCAAAGTGCATCCTAATATAGATTCCTCCTGGCCTTGCTGGCTGGCCGTCTGCCTGACCAGCACCACCAGGAAGCTCAGCTTTTTTCTCCACAGTTTAAGGAGGATTTCCTGGGCTCTGCATGAATGTGTCTACCTGGGTGGGAGGCACAGTGAGGAAGGGCAGTCAGTGGCCTTTGAACTGGGAGATGTTACCTCAGTGACTGAAGCCACATGTTGGGATCAGCTTAAGGTTCATCTAAACGTCTTTCTCAGTGGACTCTGGCTCCTGCTTGTACTGTCTGCACTGGGGAGTCCCTTTGACACCCTCAGTGAGTGTTGAATCCCAAATCCATGTCAGAATAAACGATACGTCATTTCCTTGGTAAATCCATCCCAGACCTTTCTTTTGCTGATCATGTACTCATACCCATCCCACTTCAGTCCATACACTTGGCTCTGGCTTGGGGAAGTCTGGGCTGGATGGTTCTCTTCTTCTTCTTCTTCTTCTTCTTCTTCTTCTTCTTCTTCTTCTTCTTCTTCTTCTTCTTCTTCTTCTTCTTCTTCTTCTTCTTCTTCTTCCTTCTTCTTCTTCTTCTTCTTCTTCTTCTTCTTCTTCTTCTTCTTCTTCTTCTTCTTCTTCTTCTTCTTCTTCTTCTTCTTCTTCTTCTTCTTCTTCTTCTTCTTCTTCTTCTTCTTCTTCTTCTTCTTCTTCTTCTTCTTCTTCTTCTTCTTCTTCTTCTTCTTCTTCTTCTTCTTCTTCTTCTTCTTCTTCTTCTTCTTCTTCTTCTTCTTCTTCTTCTTCTTCTTCTTCTTCTTCTTCTTCTTCTTCTTCTTCTTCTTCTTCTTCTTCTTCTTCTTCTTCTTCTTCTTCTTCTTCTTCTTCTTCTTCTTCTTCTTCTTCTTCTTCTTCTTCTTCTTCTTCTTCTTCTTCTTCTTCTTCTTCTTCTTCTTCTTCTTCTTCTTCTTCTTCTTCTTCTTCTTCTTCTTCTTCTTCTTCTTCTTCTTCTTCTTCTTCTTCTTCTTCTTCCTTCTTTTTCTTCTTCTTCTTCTTCTTCTTCTTCTTCTTTCTCCTCCTCCTCCTCCTCCTCCTCCTCCTCCTCTTCCTCCTCTTCTTCTTCTTCTTCTTCTTCTTCTTCTTCTTCTTCTTCTTCTTCTTCTTCTTCTTCTTCTTCAATTAAAAACAAATTGTGTGTATGTGAACGTGGGTTTATATGTCACAATCTGCATTGGAGGTCAGAGGACAGCTTTTGGGAGTCTATTCTGTATACTCCAGACTATCTGGCCTTTGAACTTCTGGGAGAGTCTCATGTTTCTGCCTCTTATCTCACAGTAGGAGTGCTAAGATTATACATATGAGCTATTGCATCCAACCTTTTGTGGGTTCTGAGGATGGAACTCAGGTCATTATGCTTGCATGACAGGTGGTTTTATCCATTGAGCCATCTAACTGGTTCTGGGTCATCACTCCCTAAAATATTAATTAATCATTTATTTATGTACAGGTGCTTGTGGTGACCCACAGTGTGTATATAGGTCAGAAGACAACCTACAGGAATTTTTTCTTTCATTCCTCCGTATGCTTCCAGGGATGGAACTCAGATGGCCACGCTTGGCAACAAGCACCTTTATCTGCTGAGCTAAGGCAGCCCTGTCTTCTTTGCCTTCAGTGAATAACACATTCCCTGTTGTGTGTGTCAACTTCCTTCACTATAACAAAATTCATAAAGAGAAAAAGAAGACTGGATAGTCAGAAGGTGGAGGCCGAAGAATTGAGAGGTTGAGGTCAGCTTGGACTACATAATAAGACCTTGTCTCCTCCTCCCACAACAAAAGAGAAAGGGAGAAGGGGGAGAAAGAAGGAGGGACAGAGGAGGGGGGCTTACAATATTGAGTCTATTGATTGCTGCTGTTGATTTGGGCCTTGGTGAGGCAGCACATCGTGATGGCAGCACATGGCAGAATAAAATTGCTCCTTTCATTATCAAAAAGCAAAGGAGAAAATGATGAGAGGTTCTTTTGTGGGTACCTCCCATGATATGGGCTTGTACCTAGGGGCTGCCCCCTATCACTTCCCAGTAGTACACAGGGTGAAGGCTACACCTTTCACACTTGGGCTTTGGGGACTTTTTGGAGTCAACTGAAGCACCAGGGATCTGCTCTTGATCTTAGCTAAAAGGCAGAGGAATCGATGCACCTGGGATCTGATTTAGAAGTTGTGCTGATGACTAAACACTTGAGATGAAGTAAAGATAGGGCTGTAGACTCTGGTAGCCAGAGGTCACAACTCTGCTAGTCTCTGTGTGGTCCAACTTTTACTTCATTTTTGGCTTATGTAGTGTTTGTGCTATTAGGCCCAATGCGATTGATTTTGTTTTCATGTCTGTTTATTCCCTCGTGGAATCCTGTGGCATGGGATGTACTTTCTCAACTTGATAGATGGGGAAGCAGTTTTTTGTTGCAAGACTTGTGCATATCATACAGGCCATTGAGAGGGCCTGTAGTTCTCTTTGCTGCTCTTTAGCAGACAGCTCCTTCCTAGCCTCGAGGGGGAAACATTTGGCAAGAATGTTTTGGTGGTGACATCTACACTGTTTTGTGGCATGTCCTCAGTGCTGTGCCTGGCTTAACAGGAGGCTCGAGGAAGGCTTGAAAGGCTTGGATGGATTGGCAAGCCTTTTTAGAATGCCCGGCTTCCTGCTTCTCCCTAGCAACCTGCACATGCTGAGCTCATGATGGATATGTGACATTGGTGGCTGAATTTACATGTCACCTGGTGGCTTTTCACACTCCCCCTCACGCCTCTCTGGCGACTAGGATAGGACAGATGGCCACAGACACAGTATTCTCAGCTCTGTACCCTCTTTGCAAATCACAGTTGAGGGAAAGTTAAGTTTTTGCAACAACACAGTTTTGGTAATTTTATGATTTCATGCTGCTGGTAAGTTGCTTAACACTTTGGATAGATCACACCTCAGCAGTGTTCATTTGGGAACAGCTTAATTTCACTGTAGGTAGCTGTGGTTCCCACCCACCAAGCCTCCTACCCCTTAATAAATTGACACTGATAAGGTTTAACTCCCTGAGCCAGGCAATTTTTGGGTCCAGAATTATATTAATCATTTTTTTCTCATTAACACCTTTGAATTCCTTCTCCCTTGATTGTAGACATCTGCTTTTAAAATGTTAGAGGTGGAAATACTCATAATGGTTCGGCTTCCTTCCCTTGTATGGGTTTGAAGAGATTGAGGCCAGAGAGACTGAGTACTTAGTTGGTATGGGCCTGGTGAAGACCTGAAATGAGATCCAGGGCTCCTGGTTTCTCTGAGAGCAGGGCTCTTGGTTTTTGTTCTGGCCCACTGCCTGCCCTTCACTTCTGTCTTAAGATAGGGAAAGCTCTATGATCTATTTAGTTAAAAGTGAATAAAGGCAGATCTTTGTTCATTATTAGAGGCCCCAGTCCTGAGTGAATTAATTTCCTTTTATTTTCTCTTGATATCTTAAAAGTTTGTTTTGGTGCTTTGTCATTGTTTTAAAATTTTTAATTATTGTTTATTATTATTGACAGAGTCTCACTGCCTTGAGCTTATTATGCCAATCCTGCTTCAACTCCCTGAGTGTTTAAAACACAGATGTGTGAGCTACCATGCCCAGATCTAGACTTTTTTTCCTCCTGAGACAGGGTTTCTCTGTGTAACAGCCCTAGCTGTTCTGTAACTACCTCTGTCGACCAGGCTGGCCTCAAACTCACAGAGATCCGCCTGCCTCTGCCTCCCGAGTGCTGGTATTAAAGGAGTGTGTCACCATCACCCAGCAAGACTTTTTGATTAAAAAACATCCTCTTAACATATTTGTTGGGACACAGTTTTATAATCCCAGATCTCAGGAAGCTGAGGCAGGGGGTTGAGAGTTCCAGAACAGTCTGGGCTACATAGCAAGACCCTGTAAAACAAAACATTGCCTTAAGTAATTATGTTGCTTAGAATGTTTTTCTCACCTCTTATTCATATTTTCTCATGGTAGGGCCTGAAAGAGTTAATGGTCCTTTCAGAATAACCAGGCATCTCCCAGGAAGTAGCAGAAAGGCAGGATGTGACAAACCAGTGGGTAAATGAAGCCCTTCTCCTTTGGAAGAAAAGGAAGTGGGAGAAGTGAAGAGGAGGAGCTCAGAGGGCAGGCCTTGTCATCTCTGCTCTAAGAATGTGCTTCTTGGAAGCCAAGCAGACCCTGTAAAATTTTGATCCAAAGTGACCAAGGTCCTGAAAATGCAAGTTGTGATGATTTTGGAGTTATCTATTTTACCCACAGCTAGTATCTCTGTTTTGTAATCTCAATCATTGCATTCTCTCCTCACTATTGGCCTGTCTTTTAATTGCTTCTGACCATCTACATTTAGAATTTAAGAAGTTAGATGAGGTCCAGCTTCTGCAAAATCACCCCTCCAATGCATTTACCTATGTATTCATTCAGAACACACCCCTACCTATTCTCTGTGCATGCTCATAGCAGTTCCCATGCCACAGGGCAAGGTTGTCCTTCTGCTTACTGTCTTGTTCCAGATCCGATGCCCAGCTGCTGGCAGAGCTGATCTTTACCTTATTTGCCTTCCTCTTTCATCCTTTGCCTCAGGACTTTGTTACACATTCCTGGCCTACTTTGTTAGGCACATATTGTGTCACTCTGAATTGTCAGCTTGCAGATCTTAGATGGCCCCAATAGTAGATTCAGAATACTCTTGTCCCATGGCAACTTTGGGCAATAACTATACAAATTTAGGCCATACTTGATTGGCTAAGGGCATAGTCTTTTTTTAAAAAAAAAGATTTATTTATTATTTATACAGTGTTTATGTCTGCCTGCAGGCCAGAAGAGGGAAGCAGATCTCATTATAGATGGTTGTGAGTCACAATGTGGTTGCTGGGAATTGAACTCAGAACCTCTGGAAGAACAGTTAGTGCTCTTAACCTCCAAGCCATCTGCAGCCCATGGGCATAGTCTGTTTTTAAGACTGCTTTTATTAGCCAGGCAGTAGTGGCGCACGCCTTTAATCCCAGCACTCAGGAGGCAGAGGCAGGTGGATCTCTGTGAGTTCGAGACCAGCCTGGTCTACAAGAGCTAGTTCTAGGACAGCCTCCAAAGCTACAGAGAAACCCTGTCTCGAAAAACAAACAAATAAAAACAACAACAAAAAACTGCTTTTATTTTAGACATTGGCTGGTAGCTCGGGAGTTCCCAAGTAGTGCTACAAATTCAGGGGTCTTATTACCTTCTCAGGGTCCAGAATTTCCTAGAATAATTATAGAATGCTGGAAAGTACTGATTGCTATTCTAGTAATGGTTTTGTTACATCAAAAGGATAATAATCAAGATCAGCCAAAAGAAGAAACACAAAGAGTAATGCCTGGGAGAACTGCAAAAAAGTGCAGCTGCTAGTGTCCTCTCCCGTTATCCACAGGGCACGTCCCTCTCTGGTACACTGATGTACAATATGCACAAAATTTTGCTTACCAGGCATTCTCTGCAAGTTTTGCTGATAACTCTTACTTCAAAGCCCAATTCACTAGTTGCCTGCTTGGCGTTTCTGCTATAGCCAACCCTTCTCCTTTATTATCTCTTCAGTAGACTATCTAGGGACTCACCATGAGTCATCTCAGTATAAATCATTAGGGCATACCATGAAGAACAGACACACCTATTGCTCAAAAATTGCATAGATTTACAGGCTGCCTCCCATAGAGGACAAAGTCCAGCAAGTTGTTCATTATACAACAACCCCCTACATAAAACTGTCTCTTCCTCATTTGCCAGAAATCTAGTGTCACTGTGACTCTTCTCTTCCTTTTCTGTCCAGAGGGTCACACAATTGTGTTAACTGACTTCAGTGTGACCCAATCATCTTCATTGTCCTTGGGTACTGTGCTCTTTGCTTTCTGTTTGTCTGTAAGTCTCCTGCTCTGCAAGCTCCATGGTGCTTTCTGTTAGAGCCTTGGCCCCAATTAAAAACTCATCTCACTGTCTTATTTCAGAATTTGCTCTTGTACCAGCACTCTAGAGACTGATGTAGAAGGATTGCCCTGAGTTTGAGGCCAGCATGGGCTACAAAGTAAGTTTCAGCTGGGCAGGGGTGGTGGTGCACACCTTTGAGCAGAGGTAGGTGGATCTAGGTGAATCTCTGAGTTCGAGACCAGCCTGGTCTACAACAGCTAGTTCCAGGACAGCCTCCAAAACCACAGAGAAACCCTGTCTCAGAAAAAAAGAAAAAAAAAAAAGAAAAGAAAAAAGTAAGTTCCATGCCAACCTAGGTTATAGAGTGAGACTGTATCTCAAACAAAGCAAAATAAAAAATAATTTTGCTGGGCAGTGGTAGTGCCAGCCTTAAATCCCAGCACTGGGGAGGCAGAGACAGGCGGATCTCTGAGTTCGAGGCCAGCCTGGTCTACAGAGCAAGTGCCAGAAAAACCTCCAAAGCCATACAGAAAAACCCTGTCTCGAAAAACCAAAAAACAAAACAACAAAAAAAATAGACAATTTGCTATTGAAGAGTAAAGTGTATATTATCATCCCATATGTGTAAAACAAAACATACTATAGCCAGGTGTGATGGTACACATCTGTAATTCCAGCACTTGGTAGGTACATGGATGCCAGAGGATTAAAGAGTCCAAGATCCTTTCTGTGCTGATAGGCTCCCTAAAACATAGTGAATGTTCTTAAAACTCACTAGACTTTCTGCAGGGAAGGTGGGAAGCCCCACAGTAATACAGTACAGGAACAGCAGGGATTCTCTATGTGTCCAGGGAGAGTGGCATTATGACAGGAAGCAGTGTGGCTATGGCAGGCAGACAATGCCTACTTTCTGGAAAAAGACTAAAACTACAGAGAGGATTGTGTTGTGGTTGAGTGTGGTGAGCCCAGCTGTAGATGGAAGAGGGTGCTATCTGTTAAGAGATGCAAGCTGCTTAGACTGAGCATTAGAAAGGGCCAGTGATCCAGTTCAAAGATGGTTTTTGTTATATATACAAAATTATGAGGCTATATTCACTTCATTTGGTTGCAGTTGTTCTTTTGGGGGAAGAAAATAAACTATTATTACTGTCAACAACAATAAAAGAGTCCAAGGTCTTTTTCCATAAATAGCAAATTTGAGGGCAGCCTGAGCTGTAGGAGACCCTATCTTGAAAATCAAAATCAAACTCTGTAGAAATATACTTAGGAGTTTCTTAGTTACAATTTCTACTTCTGCGATGAAACATCATGGCCAAAAGCAACTTTGGGGGAAAGTTTATTTTGCTTACTTTCTAGGTGATGAATAGTTCATCACTGAGGGAACTCAGAGCAGGAACCTGGAGGCAGGACCTGATACAAAAACCATGGAGGAGTGCTGCTTACAGGCTTGCTTCTCATAGCTTGCTCAGCTTTCTTTCTTATGGAACCCAGCTCAGGGATGGTACTGCATAAAATGGGCCCTCCCTACGTGGATCACTAATTAAGAAAATGCTGTACAGCAGTGGTTTTCAACTTTCCTAAAGCTGTGACCCATTGATATAGTTTCTCAAGTTGTAGTGGCCCCAACCATAAAATTGCTTTTTGCTGCTACTTCATAACTGTGATTATGTTACTGTTATGAATCATAACGTAAATATCTGTGTTTTTAGATGGTCTTAGGCAAACCCTGTGAAAGAGTTGTTCAGCCCCCAAAGGGGTCATGGCCTACAGACTAAGTAAAAACCACTGCCTTAAAGGACCTTAGGGAGGCAGTTTTACAGTTGAGGTTAACTCTTCTCAGATGACTCTAGCTTATGTCCAACTGACAAAAATCTAGCCAACCCAAGGGTCTGGAAGAATATATGCTCAACACTTTAACAGTAGTCTTCTGAAGGAAGGTGACACATTACTTTATTCCGGACTGGTTGGATTTTTTTTTATGATGGGTACCCATTATTTATATGCCTAGTAAAATTCTAGAAACATACAGTCTCACCTTCCCCAATTCCTTATCATGGTGTGTTGGGTCCTTCATGGTCCAGCTCACCTCCACTCTTAACTCTCTGGATGCATTGTTCTTTGGCTACTTAGGCCATGCAGATGCCCAAAGCCTGAACCATTTTTCACTTCCTGTATCTCTTAGGCCAGGTGGTGGTGGCAGTAGTGCACACCTTTAATCCCAGCACTTGGGAGGTAGAGGCAGGTAGAGATCTCTGTGAGTTCGAGAACAGCCAAGGCTACACAGGGAAACCTTGTCTGGACCCCCTCCCCGCCCAAAAAAAGAAAGAAAAAGAAATTACCATTTCTGATCTTCACTTGCCATTCTTCATGGATTTTGGGGTATTGTCTTTATGCCGCCGTAGCCCTCTCTGCCCACCTCACTTTCTGCATTTTGAGCCATCTTATGAGATAGAGTTGTTAGTATCCTTTTCCATGTTTGATTGACACCGAAATGCTTTTCCCTACCTGCCTGCTTACCTGTTATCTCCCTGCCTGTCTCCCTGTCTCTTACACGTGCATTGCACATGGATAATTGCCTCGGAAGGGCAGGAATCACAGGGTCTTTCCCTGCCCCTTCTCTCCAGTCTTTACACATAGAGCCTGCTGTGCATGCTTCATAAGAAATCTGTTTGGTCCTTGCATTTCTATTGGCATAGATGGATTTTGTTTGTTTGTTTGTTTGTTTTTAAATTTATTATGTATGCAGTATTCTGGCCTGTGTGTCTGCAGGCCAGAAGAGGGCACCAGATCTCATTATAGACGGTTATAAGCCACCATGATTGCTGGGAATTGAACTCTGGACCTTTGGAAGAGCAATCAGTGCTCTTAACCTCTGAGCCATCTTTCCAGCCCCTCGATGGATGTTACTGGAGGTCCATCCCTTTCCCATGTTTTCCTCTGTATCAGAGCAGTTTAGGAGTTTCCATTCTTACAGTTACTTATGTTATGGGACTCCTTTCCTTCATATGACTTTTCTGTTTGTTTTTGCTGTAT
Organism: Cricetulus griseus; assembly: GCF_003668045.3. Lineage (NCBI taxonomy): Eukaryota > Metazoa > Chordata > Mammalia > Rodentia > Cricetidae > Cricetulus > Cricetulus griseus. The sequence goes on along the minus strand of NC_048597.1, from coordinate 151,032,849 downwards.
CTTGAAGCAGTATGTAATTCGGCATCCTTCTTTAGTTTCTCCCCAAACAAGAATGAGACCAAAATATACAAAGCTGCTTTGCATATTTTGGTCTAGGATGGTGAGGATGTTCTCTACGACAGCAATAAAGACAACTAAAATCTAGGTGTCTTTGGACTTAAGTGGCTTTTTGTTTGGTACATCCTTTTCTTCCTTTCGGGCTGCTTTTCAGCTTCTCCCCAGAGCAAACTTCCATTTCATTCTGTGAAATAACTCTCTTTTCTAGTTCTACCTTTATATGCTGCTAGACCTACTCCACCTATTGCAGAGCCCAGCAGCAGAACAGGGGCTTAGAACTGCAGGCATTTGCTGCTGCTTCCTCCTCTGTGCATGGGATTGTTAGCACAGAGACCCCTTTCCCCACCTTACACTTCTTTTCAGAAGGTAGAAGCAAGCAGTGCCATTTGTTATTTTAAATGTGAAGGTTGAATTCTGGGTCTTACATGTGTTAAGTACCCTAAGTCCAGCTAAAATTTTTTTCGTTTGTTTTTGTTTCCCTTTCTTTGCCATTTTGATTTTTCTTTTTTAATTATCTTTTTTTTTTGAGACAGGGTTTCTACATTGCTCTGGAACTATTAGAACAGGTTGGCTGTCTACTTCTGCCTATCCAAGTGCTGGGGTTAAAGGCATATGTCACCATGCCCAGCTTGCCAGTGTGATTTTAGTAATTAAGTTTTTCTGTGTCCTAGCTGTCACTTATTCTAGGTAGGTTTTGACTCTGTCAGAGTGGTTACTGTTAACTTGGAAGCCTGACAAGTAGTTTTCAACCCTTAGTTGAAGAAGTTCAATGTCTAACTAAGCAGTCACTTTTCGACTGCTGGTCCTGGTAGAGGGACCTGGGTTAGACTTTCAGAGAGGTGATTTGTTCTTGGGTCTTGGGGGTGAGACTTGGGACTCTTTTTAGTAGCAAACATACTCCTGAGTGTAAGGGAGAATGTAGATCTAGAGAACTGAAGATTTCTCAAAGTGGATCACAATTGGACATAACCTTTTAATGCTATTTAATTTTGGCTTTGTGTGTGTGTGTGTGTGTGTGTGTCTGTCTGTCTGTCTGTCTGTCTGTCTGTCTGTCTGTCTTTATCTGTCTGTCTCTCCCTCCCTTCCTCCTTCCTCCCTCCCCCCTGCCTCCTGATGTTCTCATCTTAAAACACCAGGAGCAAATTCCTTAACTTCTGCCTACATCAAGTGTTGGTTTTCTAGATGGGAACTTGGCCACAGCTGGCCCTCCCCCTCTCCCTCCTTCCCTGCCTCCCTCCCTCCCTTCCTTTTCTTTCCTCTTTTCAGAGACAGGGTTTCTTTGTAATAGCTCTAGCTGTCCTGGAACTACCCATGTAGATCAGGTTGCCCTCAAACTCACAGAGATCCTCCTGCCTCTGCCTCCCAGCTGCTGGGATTAAAGGTGTGTATCACCACTGCCTGGCTCAACAGCTGGCCATTTCTAATCTACTCTGATCAGCCTTGCATCTCTTATGAACCCAAGGTGAAATAGAAATACTTTCCTTACCAACCCCTTGGGAAGATCATATGTATTAAGTTAGCTGGGTTGCCCTCTATCCTATGCTATGGTTAGGGTCATTTGAAAGTAGTGCCATTCCTTGCCTAAATGGAGTAAGAAACATGTCATCATCTTTGTTTTTGTTTTTTGAGACAGGCCTTAAGATAATATAGAAGTCACTTAGGTTGTTGTAAAGTACAGGTGACATCTCTCATAAGGAAGGGTTTAATGGATTTAGAAGCAATGCTTAATGCTTACCGGGAGAGGGTCTGGATAAACAAAACATCAATTCTGGAGGATACAGGTAAGGCCTGGCTCTACAGATAGAAAAGGATCACCAGGTTGTAAACTACATCCTTTCCAAGCATTCCAGGAGGAATACAGGTGAACATGGCCATGCCTGGCTTTTTATAAGCATGCTGAGGATTTGAACTCAGGCCTTCATGCTTGAATAGCGAACACTCTTACTGAGAAGTTTTCCAGGTTCCGCCTTGACTCATGGACTCAAAATGAAATGAACTATACAGCATCTTTTTGTTTTGTTTGTTTGTTTTGTTTGTTTTTTTTCTCGAGTCAGGGTTTCTCTGTAGCTTTGGAGACTGTCCTGGAACTAGCTCTGTAGACAACGCTGGCCTCAAACTCACAGAGATCAGCCTGCCTCTACCTCCCAAGTGCTGGGATTAAAGTTGTACACCACCACCGCCTGGCTTTGGCTTTCAATCTTGCTGAAATATCCTGTTCATTTCTTTCCTTTGCTTGGTAGAAAAACCTGACTCCTGAGTATGAGTTCAGTGATAACATTGTCTTCTGCATTGAGACAGAATTGCTTCTCCTTTCTTCAGTGTGTCTATAACATTTGACTTAAACAGTTCTGGTTTTATTAATTAAAAATTTTGAGGATAGTAGCTGGCTCTTTTTATATTTCTATACCTTTATATTTACCACATAGTCCATGATCCTTTGTAGGATTTATAGAATGAATGATTGCCTCCTGTGACATTTTTCTTTTCATTTTTGTTGAGTGGTTTGTTAGAATACCAGACGTCAGTGGACTGAAATGATAGTGCTAAAGCTACTGACACGTGCAGCTGGAGATAGGGCTCAGACATTTAAGGCCCTTGCTGTTCTTTTAAGTGCTCTAAACTATAACACAAATAATAAAAATCCAGAGACAGGTATTGGGGCTCAAGCTGAAGATCAGAAAAGCAAAGCAGCCGGTCACTAGCTCTTACTTCTGCCTCAGGCTGAAAGGACTGTCCTGTCCTTAGTGTGGCTAGAGAATAAATCTCTAATACTGACTTTGCTTCTTCCTTTTATACCTCTCAAATCCTGGGATTAAAGGTGTGTGATCCCAAGTGCTGAGATCACCTTTGTGTGAGCTGTTTCTCTTTAGGACTGGATCAATTTCGTGTAACTCAGTGGATCCATCTGCCTGTCTTGAGTCCTGGGATTAAATGTGTGTGCCACCACTGCTCATCTCTGTGGCTCAATAGTGTGGCTGACTTTGCATTCTGATACTTCAGGCAATCTTCATAAACAATGTATCATCACACTAAACCCAGGTTTGGTTCCCAGAGCTCAAATGGTAGCTTAAGCCATTCCTAACTCCATTTCCAAGATTCAGTGCTCTCTTCTGGCTTGCAGGGCATTTATTTATTTGTATTTTATGTGTACAAGTGCTTGCCTGCATATACTTGTGTGCACCACATGTATTCCTGGTGCCCTTGAAGGTCAGAAGAGGACATTGGATCCCTTGGAACTGGAAGTAACCCACTGCTATGTGGGTTCTGAGAGCTGAACCAGGGTCCTCTGCAAGAACAAGTGCTCTGAACTGCTGAGCCAGCTCTCTGAAAACCCCATTTAAATTTGTAATTTTTAGCTTATTAGTGTGTATATGTATGTATGCCACAGCACATATGTAGGACAAAGGACAGCTTTTTTTTCCAAGACAGGGCTTCTCTGTGTAGTTTTGGAGCCCATCCTGGCACTTGCTCTGGAGACAGGCTGGCCTTGAACTCACAGAGATCCGCCTGCCTCTGCCTCTGAGTGCTGGGATTAAAGGTGTGCGCCACCAACGCCCGGCTAGTAGCCTTATAATTATTCACAGCATTTTACAAGTTGCAGAACCTGTTTAGAGTCCAGTAAATAGTAAGTGGCAGAGTTAGTGTTTAAACTTTTGGCAGGTTGACTATAGAGCCTGCACAGCTGACACTATCTCATGCTGTCAGTCAGTGCAAAGCACACCTTTTTTTTTATGACCACTGTCATTTGTTTAAAGAAGCTCAGAGGATTTTGTTTGATCATAATTTGAAGCCGGCCTCAGTTTTTTGATAGCTGGATCAAACTGAAGGATGCTTATCTCTAATCTGTTAAGGAGGCATGTTACATATGAGAGTCACTTTCTTCTGAAGTTTGATAGTTGATATGGTAGAAACATTATCACTAACTGGTCTATATTCTTGTCCTTAAGGATGGTGGGTCCTTGGATCAAATTCTGAAGAAAGCTGGAAGAATTCCTGAGCAAATTTTAGGAAAAGTTAGCATTGCTGTGAGTATATAGTAAAAAGTTTTTCTTCTGAAATAATGAGTTGGGAAAAGAAAAAAAAGTAATGAATTGACAGGAAATAGGTAAGGGAGGAAGATAAATCAATGAAGGGAGTTTATTTCAAAAATATTTCTCACTGGAAATTTTTCTGTGGAGGATGACCTTGAACTTCTGATACTTCTGCCTTATCTGCTCCCCCAGTGCTAGGATGTCAGGTATTTACCAACACATCCAGTTTTATATAGGATTGAAGTGTGGACTAAACCCCAAGCCCCAACTCTTTTGTTAAAGCCTGTGTCTGAAAAACAGGATAAGGTATCTGAGAAAATTCTTTTTTTTTTTTTAAGATCTATTATGTATACAGTGTTCTGTCTGCATGAATACCTGCAGGCCAGAAGAGGGCGCCAGATCTCATTACAGATGGTTGAGAGCCAACATGTGGTTGCTGGGAATTGAATTCAGGACCTGTGGAAGAGCAGTCAGTGCTCTTAACCTCTGAGCCATCTCTCCAGCCCCTGAGAAAATTCTTAATTTGGAAAAGAATCTCTTATAGGGTGTTTTGAAAAGTTACTTATATTTGGCCATCCTTAATTTAAACTTGCAGTAATGCTTTATAGAACATGTGCCATGGCTGTTTGGTAAGCAGATTTGTTGTTGTTAGTGATGTTTAATGAGAGCCATTGTGTTTTCTAAGCTAGTGCCATTTCAGTTTCCCTTCTTTTGACTTTCTCCTCCAGGTGATAAAAGGCCTGACATATCTTCGGGAGAAGTACAAGATTATGCACAGAGGTGAGAAAGCATTGCCAGATGTTTTATTCTGAATTACATTGAAAAGCTGAAGGCTGTCACATCTTTTTTGTATATTTTGTTTTGGAACGAAAGTCCTTTACTAAGATGGGTGTGGTGGCACATTCCTTTAGTCCCAGCTCTCAGGAGGCTGGGGCAGGTGAATATGAGCTCAATGACAGCCAGAGCTGTATGGGAGACCCTTTCTCAAAAAACAACAACAACAAAAACCCACCAGGTCCGGCAGTGGTGGCTCACACCTTTAATCCCAGCACTCGGGAGGCAGAGGCAGGCAGATCTCTGTGAGTTCAAGACCCTGGTCTACAGAGCTGGTTCCAGGATTAGCTCCAAAGCTACACAGAGAAACACTGTCTCGAACCCCCCTCTATAAACAAACAAACAAACAAATATCAGCAAAAAATAGCCCTTTACTAATGTTTTTTATTTGTTTGTTATGTACAGGTGTTGTTGCTACTGTTGCTTGTTTAGTTTTGTTTGGCTTTTGAGATGGTGTCTTTATGTATCCTGGATGTCCTGGAACTCACTAATAGGCTGATCTCAAACACACAGAGATCAACCTGCCTCTACCTTCCAAGTGCATTTTGTGTTTATTTTGTTTTGTGAGACAGGCTTTCACATTGTAGAACAGATTTGCTGGAAACTCACTGTGAAGTCCTTGAATTTGTGGTAGTCGTCCTGTATTAGCCTCCTGAATGCTTGGGTGATAGGCATGAGCATCTCACTGGCACTCACTACACTAGTTACAATTACAGCTCCAAAAACCTCTCTTTAAAAATATGTTAGTAGCGGGCATTGGTGGCACACGCCTTTAATCCCAGCACCAGCACTCGGGAGGCAGAGGCAGGCGGAGCTCTGTGAGTTCGATGCCGGCCTGGTTTCTAGACCAAGTGCCAGAATAGGCTCCAAAGCTGTCTCGAAACAACCCCCCCCCAAAAAAAAAATGTTAGTAGCTGGGCAGTGTTGGCAAACACCCTTAATTGAAATACTTGGGAGGCAAAGATAGGTGGATCTCTGAGTTCAAAGCCAGCCTGATCTACAGAGTAAGTTCTAGGACAGCCAAGAAATACATACAAAATCCTGTAGAATATATTAGTAAACAGGCATAATGTGCATGCCTTTAATCCCATCACTTAGGAGACAAAGGCACGTGGATCTTAGTTCTATCTAGGCCAACATGGTCTACATAGTGATGTCCAGATCAGCCAGAGTTACAAAAAAAGAACATGTTAGCAATATAAAGATAATCATGCTTTCACTTAAAAATTCCTTTGCAAATGAGAAGTAGTAAAATATGACCCCTGCTCTCAGGTATTGTTTGGATAGATAGCTTCTACTGGATGTGTAGGCTCTGGTCCTAGTGAGAATCTTTGTCTTGTCTGTACAGGCAGCTCCCTCCCTCCCTTCCTCCGTCCTCCCCCCCAACCCCTCTCTCTCAGATGTATCTGTCTATTTATTATGTATGCAGTGTTCTGTCTGGGGCACCATGTGATTGCTGGGAATTGAACTCAGGTCCTCTGGAAGAGTAGTCAATGCTCTTAATCTGTGAGCCATCTCCCCAGCCTTCTCACTATCTTTCTTTTTTGTCCAGAGGATCCACACCAAGTGGGAATTTAAAAGATAAGCAGGTTCTCATTCCTAATGATTTGTCTCTGCTTTCATGGAACATACTTTCTGGATGGCATGAGTATGGCTGATGTTCCCAGGTAATCAGTGCTCACATTTTGGCCAAGTTATGGATTCCACATGGTGAACTGATCCTCTGGGGTATGCTCTGATGCTGTACTGACCATTGTATTCTATTTCCCTTGGATACCCAATGGGAAGAGCAGTTTGTGTGGCTCAGCCTCATACATGTAGTTTGTGAGCTGCTGTTCAGACATCGGGCAGGAAGTCTGTGACCCTCTCTGACCTCTTTGGTGACATTCCAGTGATAGTCATGTACAGTGGCATGACTAGGCCCCTCCATGTTAACTACTTCCTCCTCTCAAGTCTCTTCATTTTTCTTAGACAAGTAATTAATATTAATAAAATATTTATAGAATACCTGCCAAGTGCAGTGTACTGGATGAGTCAATGTGGAGGCCATAGAAAAGATTCATAGATACATTGTGTCTGTCAGGAAAAAAAGAGGATCTGTAAAGGGCTCTGAGATATGGTGGAACATAACTAGTATTTTTATCCATGAGTCACTACCTTACCAACTTTTTTAGTAGAATCTGATGTGATGTAATTTAATAGTCAGGATTGTGTTAGATTTGGGATTACTTACTCAGAGGATGGAATGTGTTGACTTGAGTCACTAGCAAATCTGAAGATAGTGAGGCAGATGGGATTGAAATTAGAGCTTCAGGATTCTCTGGTCAACCTGGTCTTCTTCCTTTGTGTATGACTTTCTTTTTAGGCAGATTCTGTCTATTTTTTGTTTGTTTGGTGTTTTCAAGACAGGGTTTCTCTATGTAATAGCTCTGGCTGTCCTGGAACTTGCTTTGTAGACCAGATTAACCAGATCCACCTGCCTCTGCCTCCTTAGTCCTGGGATTTTTTTTTGTTTGTTTTGTTTTGTTTTTTTGTTTGTTTTTTTAGTCCTGGGAATAAAGGCGTGCACCAACACTGCCTGGCCAGGCAGATTTCCCTTTAGTGACAGCAGCATGGACCCTACTAGCCACTTACATATTAATTAGGTCCAGGATGTACTCCACCCCAGATAAAGTTTCAGCTACTCTCCCCAGTCTGCATCAGTGTTTGGCTCTGCTGAAATTCTGCTCTCACCTGTACCAGTGTTTGTACCAGGGCATTAACATACTGTGGTGGGCCACTCTGGGTTACGTGCTCACTGTTGGTTGCATAGATGGAGACTCATGGTTGACACCCAAGCAAAACTATTTGGTATTTCAGAAGGAGCAGATTCTAGTGAAAAGGATGGAATTTGTTAGTAGGAGTCAAGGAGAAGGAATGGATATTGAAAGCAAGCAAATTAAAAGTAGGGGTT